>NW_010398379.1:47265-70155 GCF_000710305.1 Buceros rhinoceros silvestris
TGAGTCCGTTAAAAATTGATGTGCTTTTCTGTCACCTAAGCACGTAGGAAGGCATTGGCAGGCTCCCTTGGCACCTGGGATCTTGGAACATTTCATCAGCTTGCTGACATTCTGCCCAAGCGTTTTTGAGTTTTCCATTCCTTAGAAAATGAGTAATTTCCAACGTTTCAAGTTTTAACAAAGGAAATGTTTAATTTTGTGTTAAACCCAGAAAATTTAATTCTCAGACAGGTCTTTTCAGAAGTGGTATGGGATGCCGCAAGGATGTGTGCCCTCTTTGATGTAGTTTAGGTGGTCAGATACTGAGGTAAAGACAAACAGAAGAGTAGGTATTTTTAAGAGAACTTTTTTTTTCTCCCAAAATTGAAAGCCCCTTCTTACTCCCAAAGAGCTACTGTGTGGTTTATTTATTGTCGTTTTGAGATTTGCGTAGACTAGGTGTTTGACATAAGTGGCAAAGAGGAGTTATGATGACATACCTTTTCCTGAGGAAATTTAACCTAGACTTTATGGAAGGAATTTTCCCTGTGAACACTGTGGCATTGTAAGTACGTTTGGTAGTCTGACATTCCATGGGTGTGTAGGAAACTTATTAAAAGCTTACATTACTTTGGGTTGCACTGTCCTTTCTTCAACTGTTTTGATATTTGGAGCAGAATTTTGTAACTATTAATTCAGAATGGCTTAATTTACCAGGCACTGTCACAGGGATACCACTTGTAAAATGTCCTGCGCAGTTTGATCATTTGTCCCTTGTATACGAGAGAGTCACATGGAGACGTCTTCGATAAAGGTCTTGGACTACAGTTGTTTCCTCTGTGTCTCTGCACTGTGGCTTTATATCATCCCCTTCAACAACTGAGAACGCTGTGTTAGAGAAAAAAAATCTGCGTTCTGACATTCTCATTAGTACTTAATTATGAGAAACTGTCTGCCTTAAATGATTGGGAAAAATATGTTGGGCTAACTTGAGAAGCTCTCTTAAAAAGTTCTATTCCACAAGTGTGCTCTGTGCTTGTGGCAGTAACAGAACACAAAGTTAGCTGGTTTACACAAATTAATTATTACTAGGTTAAACTTACTAATCCAGTAAAATGTTCATAATAAGGCCAAAATCACACAATTCAGGAAACTTTGATGTCTAGAAGCTTATGGCTTTTGATTGAAAATTGAAATACTTTTATCAATAAGTCTTTGTTATTTTAAACTAATTTGGGATCTAGGAGTCCAAGAGTAACACTCTCTAATGCCCTGTTGTGCGAAAAACTATAAAAACACAGACCAGAAAAATAGGTGCAAAAAAAAAAAAATTTGGTAATATATACATGGCTCCACTCATAACCTATATTTTCCATGTCAGGAAGAAGTGATCTGTGAGATCTGTGATGTTCTTACAGTGACTATCTTCATCATACAGAAATTATGATATTTTTGCTTTCTTCAAAGATAATTTAATAAGATAAAATACAGTAGAGCCTAGGATAGAATAAACATGTTAAGGCAATAAAATAGAAATATTCCACTGGAAAATTAAGGTTGAGAGTATATGTCAGGGATAAAAATCTACAATATTGTGATGGCATTATCAGAACGACACAGTAAGAAAGTTAAATGCTCAGATTACTCATAGAGCAATTGTATTTTTTTAAGACAAGAAAAGCCAACATTGCTGTAACTAGTCAGTGAAACCATCTTAACTCTGTGCTGTGTAGGATCACCTTTTTTATGGTTGAGGCGTTTTGTGACATGCTTCTAATTTGAGTTCTGATCTTTAACAAATAGCACCTTTCACCTGCACTTTCTACTCAAATGTTACGGAGGAAGTGGGATTCACACCATCAGTTTGGAAAATCTGAGTGCCCATGCTGCCTGCGATTATGTTCACTCCATAGATAATAGTACCACTTTTGAAGCAGTGGCTATACGTAACTTCACTTTAAATATGAAGCATTTCAAACCATTCTGAATGTATAGCTGAGGACAGTGTACCAACTCTCCATGGAAAAATCCCTCCTCTTGTAAAAATGTCCAAATAATCCTTGTGGTATTCAGCCTAGGTTTACAGCTTCTTTCTTGGGTTTCATGCTGTTGCTCCTAAATATCTTAGTGAATTCTCTTGACTCTTCTTGGCGTTTATGCCTGGTAGACAGTAGCATAAGAGTTAGCCAATCCATATATATTTAGTGCCATTAATATGTGTGGGGTTTAGCTTGAGTGTTCTGGGAGATGAATTTTCCAGGAGTTGTCAACTTCCCAGTATATATTTTCTTGACTTTTAATGTACAGAAGTGCTTCCAAAGGTATGGTTAACAGTAGTACTGCAGTATTTTACCATACTGCAGGAAGCATCAAGCTGCATTTTTATTCTGTGAGATTTATTTTGAAGTTCTGAGCCTGTTAAATGAGTTGCATGGTGAAGTTGGAGAAGTCTGCGTATGGTTGAAGTTGAGTGAATTTGTGTCTAAGAATAGCTGAAGATTCAGCCCCCCATTTATGTGTAGTAATATTGTGATATAAAAATGTTAATATTGCATGTCAGTGCCTCAGAATCGTAAACAAAACGCATGTCTGTTGGCTGAAACATTTATTTCCCAACTTCTTGGTGAACTCGGAATGGAAGGCTTCAGGTGGCAATCAGAATTGTCTCAGAAATTACCTTTCTAATTCCCACAGTAAACGGAATGCCTGTGTCATGTGTCCTGGAGGAGAGGAAAAGGAGAAAAGATCCGCAGTTATCCAATCACTTCACCAGTTTTGCACAGCAGTATTATCACTTAAAATATTGTGGAGTGATTTGGAAACTTCATTCAGATGCTTGTTGAAATGAAGTGCATGGTTTTGTTTTGTTTTGTTTTTTTTCTTCTGGAATAAAACGTGACTGCAGCGTGATTTAGAGGCATTGCCTGGTTATTGTTCAAACTTCATGTCCGTGCCAAGTTTTAAAGAGGAAACTAATCAATTAAATTTGTGACTTCAGAAGTCCAACCAGACAGCTGCATTCCTGTAGATTTGTTTAATAAGGTCAGGTAACTTTGAGTAAGTTGTCAGTCATCAATATATACAAGTGTTGTAGGAGACATTTTAAGGCATTCCAGCTTGTCCTTGTTTCTCTTTGTCAATTCATATGGACAAAAGACTTTGCCTGAAATTCCACTGTGTAATTACTCAACATTCCTTTTGACAAAGAAATTTGCTTTTTATTCTTATGTTAGTGTAATTGCATCCAGGTTTTCAAAGCACAGGAAGCTGCAGATGTCTAGCAACTGTGGTCAGGGAAAATCCCCTGAATTAATTTACAAATAAATTTTTTTAAATGTTGTTTTTATGAACATTTGTTAACTATTCCCATTAATTACAGGTATAGAAAACGTTGACTGTCAGATGTCAGCATCTGTTTTGGCACACAAAAGGAGTAATTTTCTCCTGGTATTTTTAGGTGATCAGTACCGCTGATAACACTGAACATGTTTAAGGTGCATTTTCAAGGTAGATAGGAGGAAAAGAAGATAAATTACATGAATACAGAAATTTGCAGTGAAAGTACTCCCCAGTACAGGCCCAACTGTTTCTTGTACTGACTGAGGTGAGGGGAGGAAGGAGGACGTGCAGGATAAGCTGCCAAAGTTAAGCTAAGGGTGCTGAAGAAGTGGTCTGTTAGCAGTGCTCTTGCTAGAGTTTGTAGTTTTGTGGGTTTTTTAATTTCAGAGTTTTAAGCCAAGCAGTGTATGTTTTTTTTTTTCTTCTGTATTTCTGTTTGTCGTAGCGTTTGTTAAAGATAGCAGGCATGCTCATTGTCCGGCTGGCCGTTTTGAGGCATCAGTTTGTGTCACTTTTTGATGACAATTTTTTGTGATGATGTGTTTTACTTTGAGCAGCAAAGTGCCATTAAAAGGACTGTCTTAATGTGACAAAGTCAAACGTGAAGTTTTAGAGCTTTCAGAACTAGAGTTCTGTTAACAACCCTATAGTAACTCTTGTGTGTTAAGAAAATAATTTAATTACTTCATAATGTATTGTTTTACCGTAGGGTCTCTGCATAGATCGCTAGCTTAGTTATTAGTGATACACTACTCAGTGCTATTTTCTTTATTATTCAGCCTTTGGCTCCCTGCCTTAAAAATGCTCCTTGCAGAAGATCAGAAAAACCAGCTTCTCCAAGGACCAGTCGTTGATACTATCACTGCAGTGTTTGATTTAACATTCACAGAGCTGCTGCGTGATAGCAAGATCTAATCTCTATTGTAAGAAAGGAAGCTGAGGTATGAAAGAATGAGGTTTAAAAGGAGTGTTCAATAATTTAATGCCCCATGTTGAGTAATTGGGTTTGGATTTTTTGTCTTCCATGTTCAGTGTAATATTACTTGACAATAGTCAAAGCATAATTTGCATTGGCCAAACCTGTAATTATGATTTGGCAGCTCATCTGCAAATCAGATCCAGAGGTTTTCAGTCAGGCCCCCAAAACGGTTCACAAACTGAGAAAGGATTGGATGAAGTAAATTGCACTATTGGTGCCAGTTTTTCCCCCGCAAACTGGTAGAGCACCTGGTTCTGGGAGCTGCAGATTGTCCTTCCTGTTCCTTGTTCTGTCTGTCCATGTATATCTACATGGAGATTATGAGATGGAGATTATAGAAATAGCTCTTCTAACTAAACATTCCCGATTCATCCCCACAGTAAGTCCATTCTGCACACTGAATGAGTCATAGATCATATGGAATAAACAATGTTATCGTATAGTTGAGAACGGACCTCACAGGCAAAAAGAGTCAGTTCATGTCTTAATTGTGTGGACAATCTCTTGTACATTGAGGTTAAAGATTATTTTAATGTCTTGTGACTTACTGTATGTACCTTTATAATTTTAAAACAAAAATGTGTTCAAATCCAGAATGGCAACGTGTGATACATGATGCTGTTCACAGGACTGAGCAGACCACAGCAGCTGAGTCAACTGTAGGAAGACTTTACCCTCTACTACTACTAAAGGGCAATGAAAATGCTTTGCCATGGTCTTCACAGGTTTTTCGCACCACAGGTACTCCCGCCACCCCTCCAAATATAGCCTGCCTCTGCTCCTTCCCTCAAGCAGAAGCTGTCGCACTCTTATTTTCTCGCTCAATCACGCTTCTCAGTTTCTTGGTACCTTTGTCGAATATTTTCCATTTCTTCTCCCCATCTCTTCTGCCTCCTCTCCTTCTTCTGCTTGGTTTCCCACCTTCTCTCCAGTTTCATCCAGTTTTATTTCTTAAATACCTTCCTGAGGCTCCTTGCTTGTCTGGTCTAATCCCTGGAATCTTGGTCCTAGGATTTATCAAAGTTTTTCCAAAGTATTCCATGCATTTTAGGTAGAGGCATTTTTATTAGCCCCTTCCTCATGTTGTCTGTGCTGCCGACAACAGGCTGAAGGGCGCAGGGGAGCAGTTACGAGCAGAAGGGAGACAGGTCTTGTCTTAACAGCCAGTGCCTGCCCCTAACGCAGACTTCAGGAGCACGTAACAATAATTGCTGGGAAACTTCTCAGCCTCTTTTAGCCTCAGATGTGGAATAGGCTTCTTATAAATAGATTGTTCCAATAGTTTAGTTGCAAACTTTCAACAAGTTTTGACAGAACGTGTACAAACGATGATAATCAGCATTTTTTTCAAAATCTTGTGGCCAGGCTCTATTTGGGTAGATTTCCATATAAAAGGCAGAGGATGCATTCTTGACAAAAAAACCCACACTTTCCTGGCTGACTTTGTTTCAGTCATTAAAATAAACAGACACTTATATGAAAAAAAGAATCAAAATATTTGAAGCATGGGAAAAAAACCATCCCACTTCTCCTCTTGCTTTCCTTCAGACTCGTTCTTGGATGTCAATAAATTGAGACTAAGACAGATAACAGGAACAGCAAGTTTTAGTTTGGGCAGTTTAAGTTCAGTGAACTCATAAGCAAACAGTCAGTGCTACAAGCTGTAGCTATACCAAAGGATTACAAAATATGGTAGATGTATCTCCTAGTTAGTTTAAGGTGCCTTTTTTTTTCTTCTAAGTAGTATGACCTAGGAAGAAAGAAGATATTGGAGAAACAGTATAAGAGTGTGTTGTATCAGAAACTCAATTTTTTAATGGAAACAAGAACTGTGAAATACAAATAATGCTGTACTTTCTGTTACACTTGGGTCCTGCAAACTCATAGTAATTTTTAAGCTACATTTACAGTGCTCTACAATTGTTCTCTTTTGTGGAAAAACAAATTGTTACACTTTGTAGGTCTTTCCTTTTTTAACAGAAAAGAATAAAATGTGTTCTCTCAATGGACTTTGCTCTAGATGTAGTAACATCTATACAGTTGTGCCTGTGACATTTCTGCCTCGTTTAACTCTACATGAACATTTCTGTTCCCTTACATAAAGATCCTTTCTAAGAATATTGTGATTATTGCTGTAATAAGAATTTTTATTTAAAAAGTGGAGTATCGTTGTAATACCAATCAGAAACTTCCCTAAATTTTCAGTCTTTCTGCTGGAACCATTCAGGTAGCCCCTTCTCCCACACAAAGGCCAGTCATATAAATGGGATGTGCAGTTGAATTTCCATTTAAATTATTTGGTTTTCGTGTAGAAAACTGGTAGAGGGTTGCTCCCATGTAGTGATGAAGCTGGTAGAATAAAAGGGTAGAGTAGTGAAACCTATGTGACTGAGTGCAATGACTGCACCCGAGACGGAATAGGCTGCTCCAAGAACAATGCTTTTTTAAAGTTAAATAACACACTGCTGGAAACCCTAGAATACACGTTTTATCATACTGGCATAATTTTCTACAAACCATGAGGACTAGATATATCGTCTTAGCTTTAAGTCTGTTGATTTCATGGGAGTTGCATCAAGTATGAGTTTGTCTCGGGGTCTTTGAAAGCTGATACCGGTGGTGCCTTTCAAAAAGGGTTTTGGAGTGGCTGATTTTTCTAGTATAGAGAATACTACTAGCATTACATTAAACTATCCTTACTACATAAACGTCCCATTTTCTGAGGAGAAATCTTAAAACATGCCCTATTTTTCAGATGCATTTGAACAAAGTAGACAGATTGAGGCACTGAATCTGCAGCAAGACTGAAAGCTTCCATATTAAGATGTTAAGGCCTCCTTCAGACTTCTGAGTCAGGTTGTGTGAAATCGAAGTAACTTTTCATTGATTTCCTATTAAATGAGGCAATAGTATGCAATTCAAGCACCTTGAGATTATGTAGGGTTTTTATAAATAGGTATGTGAATGGAGCGATTCTTGTATTTGCTGGGATTTTCTATACGGTGTGTTTATATAGAAAAACGATACCGCTGCTGAGACTGAGAACAGCCGTTGTACAAAGTAGTTCTGATTTCTGTTGCATATGCCAAGCTTTTGATGTTTGATTGGGATCACATAAAGGCTACCCTATGTGCACTCCAGTCTCAGTATTAAAGTACTTCTTCCCTCAGGGAACTGGGCACTGAAAGAAATTCAAGACAGTAAAATAAATTTCAAAACTACATTTTGGAAAAATGGCTTTGGGATGAGTTGAGAGTCATCTGGTCTTTTGCTGGATCAAAAAAAAAGACTTGCAACAGTCAACGGGCTAGATCATTGTCAGGTGTGAATTGACATAGCTCTGACTTGCGTAGTGTACTTGCGTATCACCTTACACCAGATGATACTCTGTTCCAGCACGGTCTGTTTTCAGTATTTGTTTTCCATTTTCTAATCGTTAAACATAGATGTTGTAGAAACCAATTATTCTTTCTCAGATTTTTTTTGTTTGGTTGTTTGGTTCAGGTTTTTTTGAATAGCATTAGTAAAATTTTAGCAGTAAACAGAAACGGATTATTTCCTTGACACACTTTTGGTACTTTTTTTTCCCTACTATACCTCTTTGGTGAGCCCCTCCTAAGCATATAGTGCCAAACGTTTCCAGTCATGCACATTAGATCATTGTGGGATGGAGGAGTGGCTAACATTTTATTGAAAACCAAAACTGGACTTGAATCTTTTACAAGTTGTTGAAAATCTTAAATAAAATAACTTATTTCAATCTAATCAGATGGATCCGTCAGTGAGAATTAAAAAAAATCGCACGAATCTGTAAAGTTAAGCGGAAATACTTCTTTTTCCATCTGTTTGGTTGATCTTTCTTTCCCATTATTAGACCTACTGTGTTTTCAGCTGTAAAGTGATATGGAAGGGAAAAAAGGTAAAGCAGTTAAGAGATGCACTTGCCACGTTATGCATTAATGCCTTATTTGCCTGATGCGTAGAGAAGGTTAGGTTTGGGTAACACTTCAAAGACTTTTATTAGAGGGCTTTCTTGATGCAAAGCTGAAATCATTAATGGAAAAAAGGGTTCTTAAGTTCTAGACTTGAGGTAGTAGCAGTTCCCTTAGCCATGGTAGTGGGAGCCAGCACGTACCTCGGGGAAGGCGGGCGCCCTGGTGTGCAGCTTTCCTTGTTCCAAACAGAAGCTCATTGCCAGCTGAACGGGGTTTGGCAGAAATGTTATGGTTTTGTGTTGTGCACGCTTCTAAGGTCTTTTCCATCTGCAACAAGCAGCCCTTGAAAGCAGTGAGGGTAAAGAGGAAAGCTGCGGCCGTGTATTGCTTGCTGCCTTAGATTCTTCATGGCTTCAGAGTCTCTCTCTGGTTAGTGAAGAAAGTCAGTAGTTCATAATGATTGTCATAACTAAGCCTGATCTTCAGTGCAACAGACACGTAGGTGTAAATTCCTTGCTTGAGGCAGTGCCGAGACTTTGGCAATACAGGTGCTCCTTCCTCGTAAACTTGTCCAGATACCACTGTGTTCACAGATGTTAATTTTCATTCTGGGTTAAGCCAGACATTTATAGTGTCTGTGGTCATGCACTGTACATGAGCTGGCTAGCACTATTTTTACTGCAGAACTGTTCTTCATATAATTTTAAAAATTTTGCATATTTTTGTTTTCAGAAGCATCAATTCTATTTTAATAAAAAAATCTGCCTTATACTTTGTGCCACAGGTATCTAGATGTATTTATTATACCTTATTTCTTATTTTAGTTGGCAGACAATTACTGTCTTCGTGTTCTGTTACCATTTTTAAAAACTAGAACTATTGGAGAAAGAAGAGAGTCTCCAGTAATTTAAATTGATCTGTTGGCTGCCTTTCAGTGTGTGTTCAGCTGGACAAAAAGTAGGTTGCCTTGATTCTAAGTAACGCTGATAGGGATGTTCTAGGTCCCTGACAACACAAAGAGAAACAACTTAGCAGAAGGATTAGAATTCGAAGGACCTCAGATTCTGCTTTCAGGATAGACCTGGGACGTTCATGGGTTTCAGGAGGAACAAGGCACCAGCGCTTCAGGCAGACATGGTAGATTGTTGTGTAAAGAACTGGAGTTTATATGGTGTGCATACGGTGAGGACGTGCCACTTTGAAAAGTATATTCTGAAAATGAGAGAAGAATTTTCAGATTACTGTTTCAGGAACAAGTATTTCAATTATTTTTCTTTGGAGATGTGTTTATCCTTTGGTATATCAAAGGATTAATTTGATTAAATAGAAATGTAGGATACAGAAATAAAAGCTAAAGTACAGCTAGGTTACTTGGATTTAAGGTATAGTATTGCACACATAGGAAAATACCAATTATGAGTTACGCCCAAGCCCGGAGAATCCTGAAGGACTATAGGGCCTTGGAAAGAGTTTGCCAGTTACTGTAGGTCCTGAGAGTGAAACAGTGCCAAAAACCTTAGTCAATGTGTTAATTGCCTTTAGAGGTTGTTTCAGGATCAAAATGACCTATTTATGCATTTTCAGAAGTGCAGGATCTCGGTGCAGCTTGGAAGCAGCTTTGCTTATGGCAGGCACACATCCAGTGTGAGCATCTATCAGCTGGCAGACAGATAATTTCCTGGTGTTTCGCCAACGCTTCACCAAAGTGTCAAAGATTTGCTAAAAACCTGTGCTTTTCCCAAAAGCTACAAAGCAAGGAGGGAGGTTTCTTTGTCTTAAGGTCTTAGCTGAACTAGCCTCCTGTTTTAAGGAATCTGTAGAGGTCCGTGGCAAAGAGGAGTACCCTGTCTGCCTGCTCTCCCTCAGAATACTTTCATACCTGTGTATTTCAGATGAAATTGAGGTATAAATAAAGCTACTCTTTCAGAAGTGCAAAGTTTCTATCAACTGCAGACTCGGAGCGTTTCAAGAAATTTGACCTGAGATCCCAAAACACAAAGGGATGCTTCTCAAATGTTTCATCTTAGGCACTGCTTGCTTCATCAACTCAGTGCTGTGCTGCTGCTGCTAATTCCACGTTCTGAAAGTATACAAAGGAAAGTTAGCTGAGGTGTAGGAGAGACATAATCTAAAACCATACGAAATTATGGATCCTAGATGTAATTTCTAATTTTATAGTGTGAAAGTGAAAGAGTAATAATAAAAAAAACCTCTCCCAGCGGGTTTTTTGCTGTTGTTGTTGTTGATCTGTCCTCCACAGACCTGGTTTAAGCAGATTTTTTTTCTTTTCTTTTTACAAATATCCGAAGAGGACATCCTGTTTTTTTTATAATTACAAAATAAAATTTTGTGAAGAAAAAAAACCTCTGGTAAGAACTTTAGATAACTCCCTCAGTTAATCACAAAGCAAAATGAAGTTTTTGAGGAAAAAATGAAATTCCAAATCTGCTGTTAACGAAACAATGAATTGAAGTAAACATTTTGTTTCCCAAAAAATCATTTTCAAGTCCCTATGAGGCAGCACGTCGTTGCATGTCATTGAGGGGGAACTGAGGGAGAATCCCGCAATAAGGTTAAATATTTTAGGAAAGTTCATTCTGAAAGCCTCTGGAAGATTTTGGAAAGAAGTCCGGGTTGTTTAAATCCTAGTGCTCTGGCATAGCCACAGGAACATTCTTTACCTGTCAACATGCCAACATGGCTGTTCTTTAAAGCAAAACTGCTATTCGTTTGGCAGAGGGCCAGGAGGGGTGTAGGGGCTTGGTGGTGGGCACACCCTTGAACAGAGCGTGAGCCAAGCACAGGAGTGACCTGCTGCGTGATGCGGACCACACGCTGCAGGGCACGGTGCTATGGGAAAGCCTGGCTTTGCCCTCAGTCACCTTCCAGTATCTCCCAGCCACGTGTGTGAGCTGGGAAGCAAATGATGGACTCCCTAAGGTACAGCTGTGAGATATTGCAAAGGTAAGCTTTCTTTGGGGTTGTCATCTTCTCCTCACAGCTGCTCGTTGCTGTCTTTTCACAGTTTTATAGTCAAGCTATATGCATGTGTGACAGAAATAGTAATTAAAAGTGGAAAAAAAAGGTAGTACTCAGGGAATAAATAAAAATGAGAATCTGCAGAACCTCTTGATTGTACAGGGTCACGCTTTTTCTGTTTAGTGGTGACCGTGCATTTTCTGCCTAAAAGATGCCCTTAAAAAGCCAGAGAGGCCAAGAGCTGCCCTGGCACTCAGCTCTTCTGAGGAAATCTCAAAGATTTCATTTTCAGGGGTCTGAGCAGCAGGCAGTGTAAAACTGTCCGGTGGTTCAGCTATGCATTAAGAATTTAGGCAGAGTCAATAACTGACGAATAGCTCTTAACTAGTATATACGTAGAGTGTAGTATAACCCTGTTAAGCCTTGATGATTCATAAACTGTAGTTAGTTTGACTTTCTTGTAGCACCTTGTAATTAATACTTCCATAAAATATTTTAAAAGACATTTAAGAATAAAAATTAATATGATCTGTGTAAAGACTAGAGCAAATAATTTTTGCAGACCAAGTCTCACACTCATATTTTTACTCAAGATTTTATTTTGTAATTAAACTTTGATGAAAGAAATGGAGGAAGGACAGCTGAGTTGGGACTTTTAAAGTAGTAGGGATGTTACTGAGTTAGCGTTTTCTTCTGATTTCAGCTTGATCCACCCAGTGTTTAGTGTATTTGTCAGTCCTTTGCCCTGCTTTAAAGCAGTGGAGCCTCTGTCCCATGGGCAACTTTTCAGTAAGTTTAAAGTCAGAAATTGCAGCTATATAAAAATAATCATAGAAGGGGTGAGTGTCACTATTATTTGGCAAGAGCAAAGAGTATTTTGATCTTTTTATTCATATGTTGTCTGCAGTTGGTATGACCAGGGTGTACAGGAAATGGTTTATGAGCCAGAAATACCGGTACACAAGAGCACAAGCTCAAGGCTCAGAAAAGGAAAAACAAGAAACAGCAAAACTTTATGGGAGACTGTCAGAAAACATGTGCCAGAAAAAAAAAAAAAGGAAAAGCATTCTAAAAAGAAACCCTTCAAGCTGGTTCTTTGCTGGTGCAAACTGATGTTGTTCTGCTCTAATTTAAGGTAGTGACAGCAATTTATGCCCACTCAGGTTCTGACCCTTTATCTTTAGGATACGTGCTATAGTTGGTTGGTATGAAAAATGTAAGCTTCCTGTGCTTGATGAGTTGTGGCTGAATTACCCTGGCGGCGTTGCTGTGTCACAGGTGCCAGGATGGGTATTTCAGTTGTGGGAATGTAGCTCTCTGCATTTGGCACTATAGAAAGACTTCTGGTCCCACCCTTCCAATGTAGTTTGGTGGCTCATGGTCATATTTTCAGGGAAGCTTTTTTGTTTGTTTTTTTTATTAGTGGGTGGTTGAGGAAAATAATATTTGCCTCTACTTGGAGATCTCGGGAGGGTGGGCGAACAAACTACAGATGGCTGTTTGGCCAGAAACTGTGTTTATTCTAGAAGATTTGTTGCTGCGATTTTAATGGAAGATAAAGTAGTCCATGAAACTTCCCCCAGGCGTGTCTTTGGAACAGTTTATAGCCCACTTGAAAACTCTTGACTTTGAGGTCTCGCTGATCCAGTTACAAACATCTTGCTGTATAGATGGTGTATCAAAGCAAGAACTCCTTTGGGACCTCTGGTGTGCTGGCTTTCCCTGCAAAGATGACCATTCTGTCCCCTGTACAAATATAAGACAACTGACTTGCAGTTAGCTTTTCTTACTGATTTTCTTGCAGTTCCCTTCAAAACCACTGTTATTCAGCCATGCTGCTTTCAGATAGTGTCTCTAGTTTTCCCTTGAAATCTGTCTCCTATAGGAAAAATACCCAGCTGTTCTAGTCCAGTTCTTCATATGGTTTCTACTGTTCTTGAATTGTATTTTTAATAGCCATTTTCATCATCTAAAGGCTACATGAATACATGCATCTGTGACCAAAGTTTGTCTGTTTTCTCCAAGCATAGAAATTGCTCTAATTAACCCCTGCCTTTTCTAGAAACCTTTCTCCCCTATGTGTGAGCCCACCCACAGAGTAGTGTTGCTGTAACTGCAGTAGAGTGAGGATACAGGCAGAACAAAGTAATTAAGTATGAAACTTGGGTTTACTTTTGGAATCTGACTCACATGTAAACAAGGCTTGTCTGCCAGAGGTTTGCATTGCAGGTGATCTAATAAAAGATGTTACTTGTGTCTGTAAAACGTGCCGTGCTTCAGTACGTCTGTGAGTGCACGTGTGCATAGGAAGAAGCTCTTCCCACTAGTTTGCTCCAAGGACTCTGCTAGCATTTGAAGGCACAAGTTAAAATAAAAAAGTAATGCAATGACTGCAGTGGTGTGCAGAAATAAAAAATGAAAAAACATGAATATGTTGAAGCATGAGATGAGAATAAGAAGCTGGTGTGGTCAGCTTTTAATAAGTTATGGAAGCACGTATGTTAAGTGTTTCAACTCTATTGAATCTGAGCCCAGAAAATTGATAACGAAAAATGTGAAGCTATTGAGGAAAGGAAATGATTTGGATCTAATCTATTAAATTTATCTTGAAGCATCATCTTTTTGCTGAGTAAAATGACAGCTCAATTAAAAATTTGCTATTTTTGTAAAACAAATCCATTTTTTCCTACAGGCGCTTTTGATGCTGTTACTTAAAAGCACACTGTTAGTTACCTGTTTAAAAAAAAAGTCTCCTCATGTTAATGTTGTTCATCTGGAGTAGAATGTGGCTCTGTCTTTGTTAACCTTCTAAAGCGAATTAATAAGAAAGCAATAATAACATTACTGTTTATTATAATGCAACTGTTTTTTTTTATTTAAACAGGTTTGTCCTGAAAGCAGCAGAAATATTAGAGAGGTGCAATGTGCATCATACAATAACAAGCCATTTATGGGTCGATTTTATGAATGGGAACCTTTTGCAGAAGGTAAGGGAAGACAGCTTGGTTTTACGTTATTGTACAGGTTGTGTTTTTGAAAGGCAAATGTGATTATTTTTTTTACCCGGTGGAGGCCATCAAGCTTGGACTGTTTGAGTCTTGCTCATTTTGCTCTGTTCATCTGCTTCATCTACTCATGGGCAGACAAGTAGATAATCTCACATCAATCTTTTTTGTATTTAACAGGAATGGAAGTATGTAAGTCCTACTTTGACTGATGTACCATTGGCTCTGTAAAGTGTTGCAACAGTATTTCAGCTACTACACTGTTAACTCTCTTCTTTTTTTTTGTATTTACTTTTGATGACAAAGTCTCAGTACGGCTCCGTTTCACTAAATGGAGTTAAATTCTTTTATGCCGGCTTAGCATGTGACCCGTGGTCTTTATACATTCATTTCAGGAATATCTGGCTGTCTAATTTGTATTTTCTAGTGGTATGTTTGGCAGCTGGGATGGTGGCTGTGGAAGGGGTACCTGTGCTATGGACTTCGCCAGCTGCATTTGAACTGATTGTCCTGGAACACAAAGCATCAGCAGCTCCTGTAGAGGGGTCTGTCATCCCTCTAGGGTCCTAACCCTTGGAGGATAAAATCTCCTTGTGGATTATAACCTTTCTCCAGAATTATGTTTTGTTGAATAGTTACTTCTTTTTGTCTTACTGTGCACAAGAGGTGGGCCCACCTCAGTTGAGATCTGTGATTATTTATGAGGTAAATAATTTATTCTTCTAATATGTCTCTGGATTCAGAGGAATTTAGTTCGTGTCTCACTTTTTTAAAAGTTGCTTTCCACAAAACTTCAAAGACCAAAGAGGATGTATTCATAGAGAAATATGTACTCACACTGTGGGCTAGCTATCTTCATTATTCTGGGGCCGTTCTATCACTTGGCATGAATCACTAGCAGGAGAGTGCAATGCTGGCTTTGTTACCCACAGACTCCTTTTCCAGTGGGCTGAGTGTGCTCTGTACCACACATTCTGTGCAATGTCTCCCCTCCAAATGGAGACACAGTCACCTTAACATTCTAAAATGCAGGATGTAGGCCTGTCTACCTATCCTTTCCAGATTTGAGAGGAACAAAGTAGAAGGAAGAGAATTTACTTGTATTTTTAAAGTGTCTCTTGAACACGGTTTTTATTGCCTTCTGTGTACGTAACTATGTATAATACAATGCCACACAGTTAAACAGAAGTAATACATTATGCTGTGCTTTTAATGTCTTCGTGTTTGGAGGGACTTGTTTTTGCCGGAAGACTTCATTACGAATAAAGGCTTCATGTACTGTGATTTATCATTATGGCAATATCCTGCCCCTCTATGGCCTAAAACTGATGCAGTGGCACGATTTACTTGATTATGCACATCTTCAGAGTCAGTGCTCTGCTCTGGGGCAGTTAGTGCTCTGTGTATGTTTTACTTGCCTACAGTCTTTAACTCGTCATTCTAAGTTGCTTTTCCAGCTCCAAAAGGGAGGCAAAATAAGATATTTGGAAAAGGAATGGGAAAGTTTATTTCATGATGGAGGGATTCCTCCTGGTTCTCATACTTTTATTCCTCCTCCCTTCATCCTAATAGGTTTAGAAGGAGAAAAGTGTGATGTGGTTTTTGGCTTTGTTTTGTTTTGGGTTTTTTTTGCTTTTAAT
The DNA here is from genome assembly GCF_000710305.1 of Buceros rhinoceros silvestris. Classification (NCBI taxonomy): domain Eukaryota; kingdom Metazoa; phylum Chordata; class Aves; order Bucerotiformes; family Bucerotidae; genus Buceros; species Buceros rhinoceros. The sequence goes on from NW_010398379.1 coordinate 63,122, forward strand.
AACCTGAAGTCATATCTATCATGTAGTATAGAGCCTAATACCAAGTTTTGAAGTGAAGCAGTGACAAATGCATCTGTGTAGTGCTGAAGTTGGGTGTGTCACCTGGAGGATGGCACACACTGCTGTCACTATATTGCTCTTGGGAACTGAGGGAACCCCTTGCTGCACTGAACTGTGTGAATAGCTCTCTCTGAGCCAGCTTTTGGCGTTCTGTGCCTTGCCTCATTGCACAAAGGCAAAATGCACTTTTTGTGACCCTTCCAAAGATGTACCAAAGGAGGTATTAGAAGTCATTGCTCATTTATTTTTCAGGGCACTCAAGGAGTGTTGCAAGCGTGTGAAGTTCCCTTTTCCTGTACCCAGAAATGGACATTTCTGTGGGTACTTAGCATGCTCTCTGTAGGTACTTTAGATGAGCAGCTTTGATCCGCAATTGATGTTCCCTATTTTTACAGCTCAACAAGAGTCAGTGCAGAATCAGGTAGATTCATATCTAACTCCCAACTGAGCTAATAATGTTTGTTTCTAATGCAGTCATGCCGCAGTCCTGATTTTATCTATTGTGGGTGTAGTGAAGACTTGCATATACCTCTTTATCTCCAATTATGAACATTCCATATATACTATGCTTTTAATTAAAGTCATGTTGAGCATTATGGAGTTGCCCAAAAACAGGTTTCAGAGCTGTACAACTTTGGCACTTTGCACCATCCGTTTAAGCAGAGAAAAGAGTCTCGTACCCCAGCAAGCCCATGGCTACAGGCATATTCCGCACACAGCATGACTCTCTTACACCATGGTTCCAAAGACTTACGGTGTATTAGCTTTGACGTGTCCCTTTTCAAACTGCTATTGACAATAGAGCCAATGCTGAGCCAGCTCAGCCCACCTCCATCTCCTTGCTTCCTACTCAGCAGCTTTGGCTCACTCTGCCCTGTGGCAGGAAAGAAGACTCAGGGGATCTAAAGCGTGTCATAATAATTTCTTTTCCCCTCCACTGCATAGCATAGCTTGCTCCTGAAGTTTATGTTGGATCAGTAAGGGCAGCTAAACCGTAATTTACAGCCCCGTCTTGATGGTGAGTTAAGTGTAATTATTATTTTTTAAAAATACACAGGTTTTTATTTCTCCCACGTTCAGATTGGTGCAGCTGCATTGCTCCAACTTTTGTCTTTATTAAAAAAGCTGTATGAAAGGGACTATAAACCCTATGAATATAGAGTATTTAATGAAAAAAACCCCTAGTTTGCATTGGAGAACTGATAGCACATAATAAGGGCAGGATTTGAGAAGAAGGATTGAGTAGTGACATAGGGAAAACATCACAGTGACATGACCATAAAACCTATTAGGAAGTTTAAATCTACAAAAGCAATAAATATTTTAATCATTCTGATGATTGAACTCTTAATTTCAACCCTTTCATTTGGCTAACTCTTATTTTTAATTGTGGTGAAAAATTCATAACCTAAAGTATGTGATATTTTGATGACTGTATGAAAAGAATCTCTAGAAAGGAGAAAACCTGTTCGTTCATTGAAAAGGACAACTCAGTGGGAATATGCCAATGGGAGTCTCTCTGAAGTGAAGAGAGAAAGTCTCTCTTAGGAGAACAGACTGACCCCCACCTCACTCCAACCTCCTTTCGGGTAGTTGTAGAGAGCACCCCTTTCTCTGGGCTAAACAACCTCAGTTCCCTCAGCCGCTCCTCACAGGACTGGTTTCTCTAGACCCTTCACCAGCTTCGCTGCCCTTCTTTGAACATGCTCCAGCACCTTAATGTCCTTCTCATAGTGAGGGGCTGAAAACTGCACGTAGTGTTCACCACATTGCTCACCCGTGCCGAGTTCAGGGGGACAATCACCTCCCTGCTCCTGCTGGTCGCACTATCTCTGATACAGGCCAGGATGCCACTGGCCTTCTTGGCCCCCTGGGCACACTGCTGGCTCATGTTCAATCTGCTGTCGACCAGCTCCCCCAGGTCCTTTTCTGCTGGGCAGTTTCCAGCCGCTCCTCCCCAAGCCTGTAACGCTGCAGGGGGTTGCTGTGGCCCAAGTGCAGGACCTGGTACTTGGCCTTATCGAACCTCATACAACTGGCCTTGGCCCACCAGTGCAGCCTGTTGACGTCCCTCTGCAGAGATTCCCGACCTTCAAGCAGATCAGTGCTCCTGCCTAACTTGGATTTGTCTGCAAACTTACTGAGGGTGCACTCAATCCCTCGGTCAAGATCAATGAGTAGCCGGTGGAACTTCACTTTAGAGTAATTAGAGAATTCATCCTTGTGTCAGGTTTAGTAAGATAGGTCCTGGTGTATGTTTCCTGAGTGCCTGTGATTTCTTGGCTAGAGGAGTGGAGACCTTGGGAAGTAAAGGTAACATAGTCCCAGTTTATGAACTCCTGGCCTTTCCTGATTTGCAGCTGCCAGTTCCCTGTGGCTCAGGATATGCTGTGCTGGACTAGTATTCTCTTTGTGTGCAATACTTTGACAACCTATTTTTTTTTTCAGCCAAAGGAAAAGAAGTCATCTTAATATTTTATTTATGCCTTCTCTAGTAAGTTACTTCTAATTAGTGAACGTACAGGTGTTTGAGTATATACACAATATCTCAAGAAATAATCCAGCTGTTCATCCAGCTGCAAGGTATTATATTCAGAAGCAGTCTTCATTTCTCATTGCAGTAGACCATACTTCTCTGCTTTTCTTGTCTCTGTTAGAAAACTTCTTGATTTCTTTTATTCCATTTTGTGGCTGGTTGTTCATGAAGCTTGTGCTTTTAATTGCATGCACTGTAATTTCTATGATTTTTTTTTTTTGTTGTTGTTGTTGTTCTTATTCCTCTTTTATGTGAAGTGCTGTAGCCAGACACATTCATCAGAGAGGCAACTGAGTTTTGGGAGGCATCAGAGAGTCAGAGTTTTGGGAGGTTTGACATGTTCGTTAATAAACTGCAGCTCAAATAGTGCACATTTTTCCAAAGGTAGTAACAACAGAATATAGGTATTAACAAAATTGTCATTCTTGCCTTTCTTCACAAAAAAAAAGAAAAAAAAAGGATTCTTGCCACCTGTTTTTTTCCTTGTTTTAGTATGTGTGTGGAAAAAAAAACAGTCTAGAAGTCGGTTTTGGTGCCTTCCTGCAAACCACAAGTTTAAGTCTATGCCTATCAATTAAAATAAGTGTTAAACAACCTGGCTGATACAATTCCCTTCTACACGTACATTTCATTGCATTTTGCTTCTGATCTAGAATAATTCGAGATTTAGGAAATAAACTTCATCCTATTTTGTATTTTATGAGAACTGATGGCTTCAAGTCTTCAACTACTGTGTGAGCTGACACATGAAATATACTGCAATTTGCTTTGCTTGGCCTTTTCTATTATCTGTTGGGCTTCTTTTTAAGTTGGATCAGTCTTAATCTCTAGCTGTTTCAGAAACAGTGACTGAGTAACATTAGCAAATGAGTAACATTAAATTGAACAGTAAGCCAGTAGCCGATCAGTGTAAGTCATCCTGAGGCTTACTGACAGGAGCCTCAGCATCGTAGGCCTACAATTCCTCTCATATTCTGATGGCATATGAGCTCTGATTTCCTTTAGACTCACTGGAATTACTATCCGAGGTAATGAAGTACCCGTTTTTCGCACATTACTGAAAATCCTATTTCATTTTAACCACAATCTTTGTGAAATGTTGCACAGTTATGAGACTAGAATCTATTCAGATGCAGTAGAACAAGAAGTTAATTTATACTACGTCCTCTTTTCCCCCTGTGTTTATTCCCGGTTTGTGAATAGATCAGAAGAGAAAGCAGATGGAAGTTTGCAAAGCTTTAGAAGTATGGCTCTGCTGAAGTATCTGAGGCATTTCTTTGACTTCATCAATGAATCTTCTTCCTGAACATCTGTTGTGTTGAGCTTGACCTGGAAATTGTAAATATCCTGTGTATTACTGAAATATGTAGCTACTTCTATAGAAAGCTTTAACAGAGAAAATTGCTGAGATATTTACATATATGGAAACCTAATGCTTCCACATGGGAACTCAACTTCGAGAGTTGTTCTTCCTATGCAATTTTATTCATATACATGTTTTGATTTGCATTTGTAAGAAGCTTAGTGATACCAGAGCATAGTTTTTACCTGCGATTCTGTCGTTTGTTACAATTCAAATAATAATGCATATGTATTTTTTATCTGTACTGTTTTAAGCAGGGACCATACTCTGACGTGTGATGTCAGCCATTTCCCTGTAATAGGTCATATGCCCTGCCCGCATGTTGTAATGTTTCTAGTTCGTTGTGCATACCTCAATTTCCCCACTTTTTCTGCTTGCTCTTTAGAGGGGAAAATGGGTTAAGATGGATGAGAGCACTAAGATTTGAGTGTTATAGATGGACGCCTGGATGAGCCTCAAGAACTGGAAAGCATTGTTAGTGCCTTTAAGAAAATGGGAAATGTCATGCATCAAATGTCATTCAGCAGTAAGTACAGTACACCCCAAAGTAGACTGGGAACGTAAACCGTGTGAACAGAATGTATTTTAAAGAAGACAGGAGAGGGAGAGAAAGGAGATGAGCTGACAAGCCATATCTGTCCTAATCTTACAGGGTTTAGGTAATTTAGCAGGCTTTGCTGTGGAAGAGATATTGTCTTTTTCCAGGTAACCAATATTTACTGCTTTATTTTAGACAATTTGACCTGCCTAGTTGTGTTAATTGTGAGTTGGGTAAACATCTCAGGAAGAATTATGCCCTCATTTCAAAGCACAGTTCTATGTTCCTTCAGTGGGAGCAGAAACTTAGGGACAGATGTTATGGCTTTCAGGCTCAGATTTAGAAACAAAATTGTATCCAGATTGTGTGGTGATGAAGATTGTTTAGGCTAGAATAGAAGAATGTAGAAGGAAGATACGATTTTTGCAAAGCACGTGTGAATGGTATAGATCTTTTTAAGCCTGCTTCGATAAAATTTGTCTTTACTCCCTCCACTTGCTACCAACAGCAAAACCTCCACGGGTTCAGATCAGCGTTCATGGCTGCAGTATCAGCAAGCTTCTTGATACTGCACAAGCGTCTCTGAGAAATGCTGTGCAAATGCATATGCTCATGACTTGAACTGGGGAAAAAAAAATTCCCACTGTAATATTCTCTATTTTTATTTCTTCTGAACATGGGTAAGGAAAGTCTTTGCTGAATTTCTGTAGTAGATCTACCTGTTAGTGGCCCTTGGAACAAGATACAAACACCCAGTATTCAGAAGTAAATTTTAAAAAAATCAATCCAACACCATCCTATAAAAAAGATTCAGTGGAATACTCTGATCCACAAAACCCAACCTACAGGTGTAGAGTACTTGGTAGCTTTACCACAGTTTTTTCAGTGTCTGACTTAGCTGTCAAGCGAGGTCTAATAAACAGGACTACCTGAACAAACAGTATACAACCTCGTGATGTGTAACAGTGCTTATGTACATCTGTTCCTTATATAGCTTCACTGTGTCCAGTGACTGTGCAGAGCAGTCTGAAACTTGCCGCAAGTGGGCGACTGAGGATTTGGATCCCTTTCATTTGGGCAGAAGTCTGGGCTGCGTAAAGGGGGCATGGGAATGCCCGTGCAGAGTCCTGCTAGGAATCAGAGGGTGTGGTTACGGAAGTGATCATCCAGAAGTGAAAATTAGGATAGAGCAAGGTTGCTTTAGGAATTTAACCAGCTTTGGGCAATTTCAGGGGTCAGTCTCCATCTTCTCCGGGATCTTTGAATCCTGGGCCAAGCTCAACTTTCTCAGAGCCACAGTCTCTGCCATGTATGAATTAGGAGGTGAAGATAATGCTGATTCCTCTTTTTCATCAGTTCTAGCAAGGGTTGTGTGGCAACCTTACCCAGTGGTAGAATAATAATCATATTTTTGAATCTCCGTTTCATTTCGTAGTATCAGATCCTTTTGTGTGTTGGGTTTGTCAAGATATGGGAGAGAACAGGGGAGCAAATTAAGTATCTTGACTATCTCATCACAGGGGACCTTTTTTCACACTTTTGAGTGCTGTTTGGTTACTGTATTCAAGTGCATATGTAGATGCTTTGTATTTTTTTGAGATGATTCTGTCATTTTCTGTATTCCTGTTGTCCATGGGAAATGTCCTCTGTTAAGCCTCAGAGCCCAAACATCACTCCAAAAATTTGCCTTTGCTGTTGGATCAAAATCTTTCACTTCCTTTGGCTTCTTATCATAAAACACCAGTGTAAAGAGGGCATTCTACCCTTATTCCTACACCTCTTTTGGGATACGAGAAATGAATCTTAGCCTGAATTCTGCTAAATCTGCTCGTTTTGATGGTAGATTCCTTTTGTAGCAGACAGAGACAAGCAGGCTCGGATGCTCTGAGCAGATGTATTTTGCAGCTTCACAAGGAAACTATTTTTTATGAGTTTTTCTGCAGGGGCTGTCCCGATGTCTGCCTCTGAGCCATGGTGATGGTAAAATTTAAGCCGTGCTTGTGCATTACTGTTGCTTACTGAAACTACCTCCCTAGAAACATGCTATCTGGTAATGCCATACTTTTAGCCTGTGGCAAACACAAGGTAGAAGTCATTTGCTTAAGCCTCTCTTACTCTGCTAAAACCTCTTCCTATGGGATATGAGCTAGAAGACTTTATCTTTTCTCTTGCAGTGTAGAGTGAAAGCCTGCAAGGTTAGTCCCTATGGCTCAAGCTGAGTACTGAGACTTGCCAAGCTCAGTCTTAGTCTGGAATCACTTGTGCAAAACTTAGGAGTGGGGAAGGGATGGGAGGTTGTGAAGATAAACTACAGCAGAGAGTTTATATGGGTTAAGTATTATAGCCTAATTTTTAATGTGGCGTTCCTGTAAAAGCCCTCAGATTGACAATTTCCAACTTCATCTCCCAGTATTTCATAGGAGCACAGATTGCAGCTCACAGATGTAACTGTTTGCTAGAAAAAGTAGTTATTTATATATATATTTTTTTACATATTTGTATAATAATTATATGTGGGTGCCTGTATTGCACATTGT
>NW_010398380.1:0-215 GCF_000710305.1 Buceros rhinoceros silvestris
GGCCCCACCGCGGTCAGCACAGTCTTCCCCGAGTAAACGTCGCTCCATACCTACCCCCGTAGTCTCCCGACGGCCAGCGGCCCCGCCGCAGCTCTTGGCAGTAAGCAGAAAGTAGGTTTTTAGACACCTCCGTGGCCAAAGGCAAGCTGAGGGGGCCCGCAGCTGCCCGGGCCGCCCCCTCGGCCCGCTCAGGAGAGCGGGGGAGGCATCGGCAG
>NW_010398380.1:395-4502 GCF_000710305.1 Buceros rhinoceros silvestris
GCGGGCCTTCGGCTGACCCCTGTTGCCTCGGCCAGATAGACATGCCCGGCCTTTGGTTTACCACCTCCAAAACAGAATTTGGGAACATCAAAAGCTGGATTTGTGGAGTGGTGTTGATTCCCCCCCCACCTTTCACCTGCACACTGAACTAGACACCCCAAAGGGCGCCACTGGTTCCCCAGCAGCACCTCCTCATGCCCAAGGGGCTGAAGGGGAAACAAACGCCCTTTTCTAGGCGGTCCTGGGGTTCATCTTGCCTCGCTGCTGGGTAGAACCTCTGCCAGAGCTGCTGGGACCCATCTGACGTGGCTTGAGTCAGGTGGAACACACCCCGTGATCACCCCCTCGCTCTCCCTGGAGCCCATGTCACCCCAGACAGCAGCACCCAGCACAGTCCCACACCCTCAGCTGCAGCACCATACTGCAGCGTGGATTGGAGAAAAAAAATGGAGAGAAAAAAAAGAAAAACAAGGTAGAATAACGCAGGAGAAATTCTGCTGTAGGAGCAGTACCGCAAGACACTTTGGAAACAACACTGGCACTGGGTACAAGGAAGCAGCAGGTCTCACACAGATGCTGTTGCTCACGTGGCATCTGTTCAAGGGAGACAGTTCATACTCGCTCATTGAAGCCAGGTACCGCCAGACCAGGAACACAGTGACAATCTTGACAGCAAGGAAGAGAACTATCAGAGCGACTCACCAGGATCTCCTGCTCTTCCCAGTGCTGCACTCCAGCTCAAGCAGAGAGGGCTGGGCAACTGCCCAAGGCTGCTATGAGACTCCAGGAGAACCGAGAGGCAAACAGTGCCCTGAAAGAAGTCCCAGCTGGAACAGAACCAGCCCTTCACACCTACACCTGGAGCCCTCACAGGCGTGTCCCTGCTGGGATCCCATTCCCGCACCATCAAGCTGACAGCTTGCTTTTGAATAAGAGCAGGGCTTCTCCTCTTACAGGTCAGCCCCTGCTCCTACAGGAGTGGGGATGTAATCAGGAGAGTCGAGTGTCCAGGGGCAAGGACTCGCTCTCTGCCTGGGATCCCTCCCTGTCACCACATCCGAGAGTTACGTTCATTAAACCCTGCCTCAGGGACTGCAGACGCCCCTTGCAGAGCTGCAGGCTCCATCCTGACCAGTGCTGGAGACTCCACAGCTCCACCAGGCCCGACAAGGGAACGGTCAGTCTGTGTGACAACACCGCACATCACTGGCGTTAGCACGGGCAGATGGGAAGTGAGTTTATTCCTCGGGTTTTACAGCATTTTTTCCTGTAAGATGCAGAGGTGACGTGGCCGAACTGCCCCGAGAGCTGTATTGTCCTGCAGGGAATTTAAACAAAGACCGTTCCTTAGCAGGGGAAAACTGCCTGGCCGCGGAATTACAGCACTGTAAGATCACGCTCCCCAAACGTTTTAACAAACCTCTTCATTCCAGGCACAGCAGCAACTGCCTCAGGATCACTACAGAGCACCACGGCCGGCAGGGCAGACACAGCTGCAGGTACAGGCAATCGAGGTCACTCACATGCCCAGGGAAGCAGCATGGCTCAGGGGGTTCTGCTGGCCGATCTCAGCCCCTCGTGTGGCACCAGGGTGGAATCTGGGCTCAGGAGTGCCCCCAGCTCTGCCAGTACCACAGGCCTGGCTCATTGCTTAGGCCAGACCCTCAGCTGCGCTTTGCCTTCCTGGCTCTGCTTCATCAGGACACGTGGGCCGTTTCCTTTGGCCTCCCACTGAGGAGCCCCACAAAAGTCATCACAGAAGTTAGGGGTTAGAAAATTTTATTTGCTTTTTTGGTGACAGGAACAGCTCATTTACCGGGAAGGATGATGCCATCATACTGTGAGACAAAAAAACCAACAAAAACCCAAGTGAGAAAGTAGCATCAGGGAAGGTGCAGTCCTGCTGCGCAGGACACAGTCACCACACTCCCTCCAGCACCAGCTCTCCCACAGCTCACTGCCATGCTCTTAACTTCCAAGGGTGGCTTTGTTCAGACCTACACTAAACTCTGCTCAGCGGCCCGAGGAAAGAACACCCTTCACAGGCTGATCTGACCAGAACCACACTCAGCCCTTGCTCAGCCCCAGGATTTGGTCCCGATGGTAACTGTGCCACAGGAAGCGGGGAGGGGGGAAGAAGCCTTTAAGCAGGAGCAGGCTGGAGTCCACCCTGTGCAAGGTATGACCGGTGCAGATCAAGGTGCAGCAGCTGGGAAGGGACCACCCACCCTTCCCACCTCTGCTAAGGTACCAGCAGTCCCCATCTCTGAGCACCTCCCACCATGCTTTCAGCATCTCCCCTCATCGTCCCGTCTGCGTCAGAGCACTCTGGACAGACAAACCCAGGCACTTGTTTATTTGGATAACTCCATCCTCCACGTCTGGCAGCTAAGCCAGGCGCGGTGTCACACAAACGAATGCCAGCCCTGCCTCGCCTCCTGTGCCCCACGCACACACACTACCTCCCCAAACCAGGCAAGACATGTTTACTCAAGGGCTGACACCTCCAGCTCTTCTGCAAGGGCTGCTTTCAGTTCAGCACACACAAAAAAGCGTTCTACTGCCCCACAGCAGAAAAACAGGGATTTATGTTGTGGTCAAGATCTCCTCATGCCCAGTGGGTTGTTACAGCCCTTTCCAGGGAAGGATTTTGCTGATCCTTGCCAGGAAACTCTTGGGATACAACAATAAAGAGGGGGTTTACCTTTTGCTGAAACCAGCGCATGGCTTCTTCCTTCCCAATTCTGTGCTTGGCCCCAATGTTGCCGGTCCTGCGTTTCTTGTCAGCAATGCTGAAGCCAGGCCTGCCCAGCACCTGCCAGCAGAGGAGACCCACCGCACTCTTGCATTCTGCTGTTTATGCATTTCCTTAATCTTAACAGTTTTCTAGGAGAGAAGGCTCGAATTTCCACATCAGGAACACTGAGTCACATTCCAGACAGTGTCACCTTCTACAGCCTCAGTGTAAACTGGGAAGAGGAATTCAGATCCCCCAGGTGAACTGACCAAGGCCACCAGCCTCCACTGCTGCTACCTGACCTGTCCCAGCCCTCCACACACAGGGAAAATCTCCCGGCAATGCCGCCTTGCCCTCCCACTGCACTCCTGAGACCCCCACTGCACCCTCCACTGGCCCTTCCTTCCGCAAACCCAGCACCGCTGCTTCGGGGGCACCAGCAAGAGCCACAGTGTTTGTTTCTGAAGGGGCTTTGTGAGACATATTTTAAACCAGCCCTGGGAATCTGTTTGGACTCAGATTTTGTTGACATTTTCTCCCTCTTCCAGCAGTGGGCAGCAAGTTCACGGGGACCAGTTATGGTTCTCTAGGTTCCTTCTGGAGCTTTCACACAAGCCCAGGAGCTGCAAGGGAGCGGGGGATACGCACCACATAGAAGTCCAGGCCATAGATACCAATACTGGGATCGTATTTAATCCCCAGATCGATGTGCTCCTGGATTCCAAAGCCAAAGTTTCCCGTGTCCGAGAAGTTGTTTTTTCTCAACTCGTATTCTCGCACCTGAAACAGTTGTTGTCGGTCACTATTTCATTACTGACCAGAGCAGAGTAACAAGTCCTGTGTGTTCCAGCTGCTACCAGCCCCACACCTCGCTTACAGGCTACCCAAGAATTTGCTCCCAGAGCCTGATCAGAAATCAGGCCAGCAAAGACCGAACTGTCCACGAACAAGCAGTTGCACCCGTTAACTCTTAAATAAGGATGAAACAATAACCGGACAAGAGAACTGGTGCACACACAGCAGCCTGTGTGTCCAACAAAGCTGCTCCCCCTCCCCTTCACATGCACGAGTGACCAGGCACAGAGTTTCAAAGCTCACATCCTTCCAGTGGGGACTTATTAAATTTTGTTCTTTTGCAAATCCAACATCCAGACCAGCCAAACTCTCACCTTCAACCCCTTCTCCAGAATCTCCTCTGCTTTGGCCCCGCGAACCGTGCAATGAACAGCGATCTTCTCGTTTCTCCTGATCCCAAAGGACCGGACAGTGTATCGCGCTGCAGGCGGCAATAAACACGCTTAGGAGTTACCTTAGAGTCCCCTCCAATTCTCAAAAGGTCCCCAGCAGAGCTGACCTCCCCACCTGGCTCT
>NW_010398380.1:4685-4946 GCF_000710305.1 Buceros rhinoceros silvestris
GAAGCCGGAAACCCACCGCTGAAGCCAGAAAACCAACCAACCAACCGCTCCTCTGCAGCCCCCAGCCCCGCTCGGCAGCCGGCAGGAACACCCGCCCCTCACCTTTGGAGAAGACGGGGGTCTGGCCCGTCAGCTGCTCCAGCACTTTGGCCGCTCGGGTGAGCCTGTCCCCGCTCTCCCCAACGCAGATGTTGAGGCAGAGCTTGCGGATACGCAGCTCTCGCATGGGGTTCTCCTTCTCACCTTGGTCTTGCTGCGGAG
>NW_010398381.1:0-6017 GCF_000710305.1 Buceros rhinoceros silvestris
TCTGCTGAGTGCATTACCAGGGGTCAGGAGCGGGGGCTACCAGCTGCATGCCTGACGCCGGTTTTGCTGCCACTGTTCTATGGACGTTAAGTGGAAAGGATAAAAAAAGAACTTCACAGAAAGTCCCTGTGCAAACAGTGGTTAGAGCCCATATGTCAGTATTGTGGCCTTGCCTGCATTTGAGCCTCAAAAGGCAAGGTCTGTGTGTGGTGGTCACCTGGCAACAGTGTACACAATATGATAGTGACTTTTTTCTCTTTTGAAGTTACACTGTCTTGATTTAGCTATAGTTACAAACTGCTATTGTCAGGTTATAATTTGAGGTTTTTTCCATTTTCCAGAGAAACACCACATAGCAAGTTTTTGTAAATTTTAAATTAAATATCAATAGTCTTGTAATTGTAAGTCTACAGGCATAGAGAAACATTTTTCTGTATTTTGTTGATGGTTACCCTGGCTGCATGTTTGAAAAGATTTATGGGTTACTTTTGCTTTTGGTATAGTGTTAAAACTATCACACAAACAATGCTTTCATTTTACTTCCACAGTATCTCCTACAGGCTCCAACAGAAATGCAGAGAGGAAATCAGATTTAGTCTTAGCTTTACAATGCCTTTTTAACTGTACTCTTAAAAACACAACTTTTATGGCAGTAATCCTAAAATTTTCAGCTGTTCCTGAAGATTTTTTTTTTAAGCCAGCTAGATTTAGTGTAATCTGCTGAATACTTGTGAAAAGAAACTAGTCTATGTCAAGGTTACTGAGCCTGGTATCTGCTTTAGTTAGGGTCAGAGTAAAACAAACTGCAATAAAAATGGTTCAAGTTCATGAACTAGGAAAGTGTATCTTGACAAACAAAGATTTTTTTTTTTCTGCCCTTTTAGCTTGCCAATTTCCCTAGCTTTCCAAAATCTTGAAGGCTAAAGAGACAGTCTATGGCGTTTGATAAATATCTTAAATTAATCTTTCTTCTGGCCTCAGAACAGATGCAACTTTCCTGGAAATAGCAGGGGAGGCATGTAAGGCAGTGCACCAGTGGTATTTTAAGACTGGGCAAGGATACGTCCTTTAAAATGTACATCCCTGATGTCTTCTACAACTTAAGTTGTTTTTTAAAAGTAGTGGCAAAGTTGCCATGTGTTTGGATTTAATTCCTTAGTTTTTCACTGTTGGAGAAAACTTGAAGAAAACTGGTCTGAAAGTATGGGTTTTTTCATGGCTTAAATTATGCATTGTGTGTTACAGGAGCAAATATTGATGTGACTGTGATTAGGCAGCACCCTAAGATTTATTAATGGTGATGGGTAGATCAGAGGATTTACTGTTAGCAGTGCTTAATCACTAACTAGTTTAACGAGATGATTCAGTAGAAAATACTGTAATCAAAACAGTTACAGATTCGGTAATGACAAGATTCACACCAACTTACTGCAGGATATCCTTTATATGTATATATGCATAGACATAACCACAGAGCATACAAACACACGGAGTTATTTGGATCCAGTGACGTACATATACATGCACTCTTGTGTTAGCAGATGTGCGTATTCAAACACGTAAATAAGCAGAGAGGTGGAGAAAAAGAGAGGCCAGCCTACAGTTAAAATTTCCTTTCCAGGTTTAAAGCAGGTATTCGCTATGCTGCAGCAATCTCAATGGACATTGAGTCACCAGAAACCTGAGTTTGTCCTGGCCTTTCATGCAGTGTCCCACCTCAGGGGAGATGTTGGACCCAGCCCACTGCAATCCAGCAGAGCTCAAAGGGTCTCACTTTAGGATTGCTATTTATAGGGTCCGAGATGATTGCTTTAGTCAGATTTTCTCCCACTCTGGCCCAATTCAGATATGAAAACGTTCTGGTATTTTCTGCCAGTTGCACAGGCCCAGCATTTTGATATCTACCCCCGTTGTCATCGACTCAGGTACAGATGTACCAGGTTATCATGACCCAAGTATGGATGTACCAAGCTATTGGGGTGTAACTAACTCCCAAGTGACAGAGCAGTGCAAGGCTGGGAAAGTGGGGCCCAGCACATCAAGGAGGTGCCTTAGTCTTCCGTTTCACTGTCTGTCAGAATCCTGCCTGACTTACCTTGGGTTGGTTTGTGGCCTCAGAAGGGGGACGGGTGGAGAGAATCACATCAGATCTTGACTGAGCTTCAAGTGTCAGGGGTTCTGTACCACCACATTGTGTTATCACACACAGCTGATACCCAGGTTTACCATCTCTTTCCAGAATACAGCCATCCACTACAGATTGCATACTCGGACATCAGAATAGAAGCTGCAAAATCGAGAACATCTAGTAAGAAAAAATACTGTATTCTCCTACCTGCTGTTTACATAGAGATTTCTTATAACCTAAGGCTATACTGTTTCAAGTACTTTCTTGTTGACAAAGATTTTGTTTTGATGCTTGTCAGTGTTGATACAGAAAATACCAAACATTTGGAATATGGTTTAACCTGTACTTCATCCTATGATTTAAAGTATTTGAAAACAAAATTGTCTTGCTTTTACTGTATTTACCTATCTTCATAAAAGCTTCACTGGGAGGAGAGAATCTCAAATATGATATAATGTGCCTTAACTCAAGCTTCCTAGCTCTTTACTTCCACTCCTAGACCATTCTTTCAGCTGGGATGATGCAACTGCTTTGTCATCTGAATTACCTGAACTGGATTATTGAACTGATACAGGTTAAAAACTTACTCTCCTCCAGGTGTTCAGAGAATTTTTTTGGTGTGTTTTTAATCCAATTTGCATTGATCTAATAGTTATTGCAACATAGTGCAGGAGGTGGCATAGCAGGGAGGAAATGGAAAGGATTGAGTAACACTCTGTTGTAGGGGGAGGTAGCGAGAAGCAAATGTTACCAAACTAGAGCCTTTTCTGTTCTGAAGCTACTTGTGTTGTCCCTAATAAGGATTCTTCACCTGATGTGCAAAACCCCAGTCCATACACTTAGTTGAGAGAGTTCTGCAGAATAAGGGGCCAGGCACCTAACAACAGCCAGCACACCCAATGCACCCCCCCGTCTCTGCAGAGCACATAATGTTTATATTGGCACAAGACACTCGATTGGTTAGTCATATTTCCCTGTCCATTCTACAGGATACATGTGTATGCTAGCTAATGCTGAAAACACTTTGGGGAGGTTCTCTAATTTAGCATGCTCATTTTTTACCTTAAGGGTGTGTATTCTGGTGTTATACTTACCCAAGGTTAGGTCAAGGTACACTCTTGGCTCGTTTTAGTGCAGAAGTTCCATATTTTGTTATCTTATGTCTAAGTCAGCAACAGCAAAAGAACACAAGACACATTGTTTTGTTTCACATCCCATTCAAGGTTAGGTACTTTCTGTAATGTTTCAACCATGTCCCAGACGATAAACTTTTAGCCTTGTTTTTTCAACATCGCTCTCAGTGTTCTCTCTGGTTTTGAAGGAGCAGAGCCTAGCTGAAAAGAGCAAGAGAACAGCAGTTTCTGAACAATAATGGGGAAAAAAAGCTTTGTGTCTTCAGGGGGGAAAAAAGATTATTATGTTTATGGGGCTTCTTTCGTAATAGAACTAGGAAATCTGCAAGTGGAATGTCCTAGTGGTCCTCTGTGTGTGTGACTGGCTTGGAAAGGAAGGATTTAGTACACAGCTCTACAGTACAGACTCTAGTTCGTGATAGTTGTTCCTAATACACAGCACCGTAGCCTGAGACTTGTTTCCCAGCACTGAGTGATGGACCTTAATAAGCAGGGAGATGAAAGAAATACCAATTTATTATTTGTAATGTCCTTAAAGGAGGTGACTTTGGGGTATGATCGTAGCTCTTACCTAAAGTAGGGGAGGAAGTGATGCATTGGTGAGACTACATTAAAGTTGCTGAGTAAGGCATCAAACATGTTCAAACCACTGACAGAATCTGCCAGAACTGAAGTCCAGATGCTCTGTCTGTGTTTAGTTCTTGCACCTGTAAAATGCAGAAGACTACCAGTTGTGGCTTTGTCTCTTCCATTTTTTAACATACGCTCTCCACATAATGGCCGGTTTGGGTGGGATTGAAAAAACAGCCTAGCAAGGCAAAAACTGTGGATGCAAATTCAAAAATAGTTTGATTACATTTTACTAACAGAACAAGTGATGACGGCTGCAGTTGCAGCATAGATGGCATGTCAGTCTCCAGCTGTCCACTCAACTGCAGTGTGGGGCTGGTACAGCAGCAGTTTTAACCAAACTGGGAAGGAAAGAACAGAATCCTGTGAAGACGACAGCAAGTGATTACTTTCTCCAGTATCTCTCAAAACAGAGGAAGACTGGTAATTTGGGTCACATTTTTGGAAATCAAGTAACTTTTTTTTCTGTTGTAAAAACTTTTAGGAATCTGAACAAACAGTGGACAACAGTGGATTAGACATAGACACGCAAGATTACAGTCCCACCTCTTCAGTTTCAGGCAAATTAAACTGAGGTTAACCAGTTTGGTTTGTTCTATTTTCAGTGTGCAGGTTTTCCAGTTGAAACAGGCTGAAGAGCTGTTAAATGGCCATTACTGTGGGGAGAAATAGAGCTCCACAACCACAGAGCAGGTGTGCTTAGTCCATACAAATCCTCTCTCTGAATGGCCTTAGGAAGCAGACTAATCTAATACAACTTATTCTTGAAACTAAACTTAATTTTAAAAACTTAAGAACACCAGTTCATTTTACCCATCAAATATATGATTGAAGTTGCTCACTGGTACTTTGTGAAGAATTTTGGCTGTGCTCTGTGCTTTCAATAACATTAAACCAATGCAAGGGATGTTCTTTGAAGATAAGCCTTCCCATGCTCTGAAATTGAGCTGACAGAACAGCTATTTTATGGAGGTCCTAGTGTCTGGAGTGTGAAATAGCATGAAGCGGTGGCCCTCCACTAAATCAGGGATGTAGTATGTGCTTGCTAAACTAGCTTTGGGCTAGAGAAAAGCTGCTTTTCATGCCTTACTCCATTTGACTTATGAGCCCTTTATTGCCATAATGTTTATAAATGCTACTTGAAGAAACAATCTTGAGAATCTGCTTTTCCTGCAGGGTGTATAAAGAAGAGAAGAAAAATTAACACTTCAGCCGTTGAAAAAACTGAACAGTACTTGCATCAGATGCACAAGGACAGCATAAAAATAACTGAAAGCATATTGGCTTGGAAGAACAATCTCTTCAGAAGCTCTCTGAAATGTCTTCTACCTTGCTTACTCTAGCCAGTTCCATCATGAACGCAGGAATCTCAAAGGCTGTCCCAGGTTCAAGGAGGATTAATTTAAAGCTAGGCCTTTTAGGGCCAGCTTTAATTCGAGGAGATCCTAGTACATGCGGAGTTGGGACTCCCAGGAGCACTTTCAGTTATTTAAATGGTGTAATAACTTTTTTAAAGGTGTAAGGCTTGCATCGAAATTGGCTGTGAAGTGCTGTGCACAGTGTTTGATACTACAGGCATTCCAGGATGGTTTACTTATGGCCTCTGTGTTTGTTCCACAGGCAACATATGTGCAAGCTGACTTGATTTGTCTTTTGCTTTCACAGGGATCCATATAGACAACATAGCAAAGATAACAGGATCTGAAACACAAATTATAGCATGGCTGAGAGTTACAGGACAACTGTGATGTTCTTTATTACCTTAATGTTGCCAGAACCGTCAAATGTAATTCATTTCAGTCAGGACAAATAGTGGTCACACAGAGTAAAGTATCACCTTGAATCTCTCACCCTGCCTTTGGTCCCCATGTCATTCTCTCAGTTGCTTGTTTTGCATCATGCTGTTTGTCTTAAGGAAAACCTGTAAACTGGTATCCCTTGGGGAGCTGACCTAGGCTTTACTCAGGGTCTGATGTAACAGGGATTCACACTGATTGCACTTCAGACTCGCAAGAGCCATAGCAACAGCCTGTAAGGAAAGCTTGGCTATTGACCCTTGCTGCATGTTCCACTGTGGTGGAAGAAAATAGGAGGTGAGAGAAGATGGGTGAAGTTCATATCGGAAG
>NW_010398382.1:0-17792 GCF_000710305.1 Buceros rhinoceros silvestris
GGCTGTGGTTAGTCTGTGCACACACGCGTGCTGCACGGTCGCGAACAAACTCCCGAATGACTGAGAAAAGCCTGCTCAGATGGGCTGTGACAGGATTTGTGACGGGATTTGTGACGGGTGGCCCAAGAGCTCGATGGGTCAGAATCCAGGAAATGGGTCTGAAAGGCTTGGAGTACTTTTCATGAGAAGAACAACTGGGAAACCAGACCAAAACAAGCCTCTCTCCCCTCCAGAACAATAAACCCCTCATCCACCAGCCCTTCTTTCTCAACCAGGGTTGGTGCATCTGCTCCAAGCTAGTACCACGGAAAGAATGCGAAACTCTTCTCAAGACAGGGGGAACTCAAAATATCCCACTCCAGTGCTTGCTTTCATACTCCCCCTTGTGGGCTAAACTGTCAAAAATAATTTCAGGGAAAAATGTTCCTAAACTTTGCTCTGTTCCTTTGCAGATCCAGTTTAAAATTCTGAGAGGACACAGTGATACTGTGAGCTCCTGCCATTTTTGCTTTGAAGACACAAAAATACTTTCATGCTCTTATGATGGAACGGTGAAGCTCTGGGTATGTTATGAGCACAACAACAAAAAAATAAAAATTCTTAAAGCTGCAGTCAAGGAACACTATACAAGGCAGGGAGATTGACTGAATCATCGAGGAGCCTTATGGAGACGTTTTGCTGAAGCTTAAAAATAGCAACTGTAGATGTTTTTTGCAGTCAGATACGTGGTAAAACTCCCGTTTCATACTTTGAACACATTCTTTGACACTGAAAGGTGACTTGTAAAGCACATGTAGCATACCCTGAATCAGAGCTCTAGTTTATTAATGTTTAAAAACCGGGGGGAAAAAGAGTAAGCTTTGTGTGTCAACTTACAAAGTTTGTTTTTCTGACTTGCTTATGTCTGTGGCTGTTTGTGGAGGATAAGTAGACGTTAGGGATCGCACAGTTATCAGCATGGCCTTGGAGTCTTCATGCTCGTCACCTGCTTTTTCCTTTTACTTAAATCTTGATTTTTCACCCTTTATTGTCTTGCTCCTGTCTTTTAGTAATCCATTCCAAAGTAAATAAACACATGAAGATAGAAGAAATAAAAATAACTCTCAGCATGTTAGTCGTGACATTTTCACATAAATGTCAGATTGACAGTCCCAAACTTTCCAGCTTTGTCTGAATTCAGAACTGGAACGTTATTTTTGTCTTTAGTGAAATGTTATTCTGCTGGCTTACATGTAAATAAACTGAAATCAAGCGTGGAAAATAAGCAAACGATCTGTTAATTTTTTTAAAAAACAGTAGATCCATGGATGTTCTTTTTGTTGGAAAGGCTGTAATGTGTCACTTGCCTGAAGTGTGGAAGGGTTAATCTAAGAATTTTTATCTTTGTAATTTTTATCAAGAAAGATTACTCGGCGCCTGCTGAGCAATACTTATTCTCCAGAATCTATCTAAAAGTATTTGCCTGAGTATTGGGAACTTTCTGATAGCGACATACAGGCACGATTAATCTTACCAAAATAAATGAACGTAATTTTGTCTGGACAAGCCTAATTTCCTCCTCTGCAGGAACAGCTGAAGCAGTTAGAATTCCAGAGAGTACAGAGGGCTTGATCATGGGGGGTTAGACCAGCCCTGACGATTTTGCTTTAGGGTTCTCTTTTTTTCCTTTGAATGAGTAGATACCAAATGATGGAGTGTGCTGAGAAACCATCTGAATCACGGAGTCCTCTTGAGAACAAAGAGGACCTCACTGACAGTCCACACATCTTTTTGGAAAACAAAGATTAATAGGGCACATAGCAGACAAAGACCAGATAAATCTACGAGAGCCCTTGTGACTGCAAGGCTTTTGGACTCAGAAGTAGAACAAGAGCATATGGTAACTGTGATCTATTCTTTTTTCCGTCGATCTCAGAGTCATTGCTAGTGACTCCGGTGTCAGGTGTTAGGCCTGTAGTGCATTGACCCACATTCAGAAAGTAAGTTAAAAATTGGAAAATAAAGTTACCTTCACTCCAGTTGTGTCTGTCATGGAGAGCAGCCAAGTTAGCCGGGTAGCTCCTTCCCGTGAGCGTCCTTGTAAGGAAGCGGCTCTAGATCTGGGACTTGACAGTTGATGTGGAAAAGGGGAGTAGAAGAGGTGCAAGATTTTATTCTGTTGAAGACAAATGAAAGAACACACACATAATGAAGAGAGTTTTATGTTGCCTGCTTGCACACTGATTCTGAAACCTTGTGGCAATTACGCAAACAAAAATCTAATTAAAGTAATTTGGCTAATCATGGAAATAGATGATTATTTAGCTAGATGAAGGAATGATGACTGATCCTGTGATACTTTGATCTGTGAGTTACTCTGCGTGCTAGCAGTCCTCCTGGTTGGTTTTCGTTTGGTTTGTTTTCATGTTTACCGTCAGGCACTGTGATCCGTTTGTAAAACCTGTGTATTTGTGTTTGTATTACTGGAGAACTTCCAGGATTTACTCATGAAGCAGTCCAGTCGCAGGACTGGACTGTGCTTTGAACATTATACACGTATGACAGAAAGTCCTTGAAATCACTTAAAACTCTGTGTAACAGACTAAGTAGATGGAAGAAGATGAGGAAATAGAAAGGCCTCAGGTTGCGCCAGGGGAGGTTTAAGTTGGATATTAGGAAAAATTACTTCACCAGAAGGATTGTCAAGCACTGGAACAGGCTGCCCGGGGAACTGGTGGAATCCCAGTCCGTGGAAGCGTTTAAAAGACGCGTAGGTGTTGTGCTGAGGGATGTGGTTTAGTGGTGCTGTGGCGGTGCTGGGTTAATGGTTGGCCTCGATGACCTTAAAGGTCTCTTCCAACCTTTGATGATTTTATGGTAAATGACCTGGTAATGCAGTATGGGTCATCACCTCAGCTCTTCAGTCTGTTGCTGTTGTGGGAATCACAAAACAGACACTTAAGTGGAATTTTGCAATATGAGAGAGATTTCCAGTTATTTGTAGGTGACTCCTTCAAAAGATGAGGGACAGCAAAGGGGAACTCATAAATTTAAAAAATGTAATAACTGAGTGACAAAGGCAGGCGTCAAGAGTAGGGCAGAAGGGAGATGATGTCTGGGAATAAATCACGAAGAGCTTTGTATCCGAGGACTTGCATTTGTGACCTAGAACGAGGAATCAGCGAAGGAACACAGGGAGGGGAATGACGTAATCCGGACAGTAAAGGGAAGCCTGTAGAAGATCGTTGCACACGAACAAAAGCAGGAGAGACTGCATTTGCGGGGAAAATTGTGTTGCAATAATCGATGCAGGGATGGCAGGCCTGGAGAGTGTGAGTTTTAACTGTGTGGATGAAAATAGAAAGCCACGTATTAGTTTATGAAGAAAAACTTGGCAGGATTTAGGTGTGGACATGGATGTACGAGTCTAAGGAGAACTTTTCAGGAAATTTCTGGTGAAAACTGTGGTGCTGGGAAGGAGATAAATAGAAGTCTGGGTGTGGTAGGTGAAGAACTCTGTTTCAGTCAGTCTTGAAATGAGAAGGACTAGAGGGCCAGATTGTAAGAGTAACTAAAGTAAGACTAACTTTACTGAATTCACATGTTTTCCCTTACTTTGTGATGCCTTTTTTTTTTTTTTTTTATGATTTAGCAAAGCATTTCCTAATCAAACTCATTTGGGTTTATTCAAGGATGTTGAGAAAGGTTTTCCTATTCAAGTTTTTGAAGAAGAACACACCTCCCCAATTTCTGAGTGCAACCTGACTCCTGATGACAGAAGGTGAGTTATTTTCCATCCTAATTTATTAAAAAAACCAGTCATGACAGATTTCGTGATTTCAAGGTTCACTTTCAGTGCATGTGAAAACACTCAGTACAAAGTTTAGAACAAATAAGATACTTTTCCAGTCCTTTCTGTGGTTTCTTAACTTGAACTACATCAGCAGCAAGCTTCCTTTGCTTACTTTTGTGCCCGATGATAAGTCATTCAGTTAAATTTTGACTTACATCTCCCTTCTTCCATACACCCCTCTGACTTCTCTCCGTCCTTCACTGTCATTTATGCTGCCCCTACTGCGCTAGCAGACTGATTGCTGCCAGACGCCTTCACCCAGATGAACTACCATAAATCTCACCGTGTTTTCACCGACGGTTGTACAGGAGCTCTTAAATCTTATTTGCATGTGAAGTCTGCTGAATTAAACAGGAGTCTTTTTATTATCTTAAATGCGTGTTGGAATAGTCTGACTGATTATAGCCTCTTTTAGGGCAGAGGACTTGTCTAATTCTGAGTTATGCAGGGCTGGAAGTGTATCTTTGCTGTTTGTTCTGAAAGGAGTATATAAATACATATATCACCTGTCTAAAAGAACAACATGGAATTAGCCAAGGGTCAGGCGTTCATCTCGCAGTGGGATTTATACCTTCATAAAAGTTCTCTTCTCTCTGTGTTGTTTATGAATATTCTGTAGCCTCTCCATTAAGCCTGCCTAGCGAGTTACAGAAGAAATGCATCTTAATCCAGTGTCAGTCTGTGGACATAATCATTAAACCAACTGCAGCATATATTAACATGCGGTTAAGCGGATCATGCAGTGCCTCCATAAAATATGCTATTTCTGGCATATTTTATCATTAAGTCATCATTTAAACCAATTTTTAGCAGATTGTGGAGTTGACCAAGTAGTTTTGTGATGAGTGAATAGGACACATGCTACTGCAATTGTATATATTTCTGAAAAATTACTAAACAGCAAGTAAAATACCACTCTGTACAGCCCTGCAAATCACTTCCCAATCCAAAATGCTACCAGTTCATAAACTTCATGTGGTCTTTTGAGTCACACACTTCCATTTAGGAGCAGAGATTCTGCTGGTTGCAGGAAATATACACATATGGAGAAAAAAAATTAATGTAATCGTGATTTTAGTTGTTGGAACGTTAATGCATCGAGTTTCTTGGGTGAAATACGTAAAAGTATCAGTTTCTGAACTTTATAAAAATAAAAAGCCACAATGGTACTAAAAAGATTTGTCATATCCGGTGACTTTCAATATAAATATAACTTCAGATGTTTGGGAATATTTTATTAAAGCTGTGTGAGGTAAAAATTTTTGACCTCCCATTTAATGGAAACCTGCCAGTTTTATTAAACTTTATGGAATAGCTTTGCTGTCTGATGTGGCTTTGTGTTTGTGCAGAGCAGCGTCTGTGGTAGAGGGTTACCCAGCAATATAACCACTGAAAATCCAAAAAACCCTACTGACAGGAACACTTCACGTTCATTAAAGACAAGACATCATAATGGCTTTAAAATTATTCTAACATTAGAAATAATTAAATATCTTGTAATGGACAAAATGAAATCAAGTTGACTGCTTGCACTGAAAATTATGTACCTGGCATTTTTATTACTAGTTTTTATCTGAAATATAAATAATCCTTTTTTCAGCTAAGCTGCGCAATATTTTTTGTTGTAGCCTTTAAAAATCTATTTTAAATTAGCGCATGTGAGGATGTCAAATCATTGTCAGAGTTAAATGCTGTAATTTATATTTGAAATACTTTTTAAAAATTAAAACATTGATTGTTGTTTTCATAACCGTCATTTGTAGAGTGGTGACGTCATCATATGATAACACCGTCAAGGCTTGGGATATGGAAACAGGGAAAGCACTGGTATGTGTCCTTTTGAAAGCATCTTGCAGAAGGTACAGCTGTAACGTTCAGATTGCTTTGTTATTGATAAATAAGACATCATTCTTTGTTAGCACAGTACAATACAGGTAGGGCTGGTAGGCTTGGGTTTTAGTCCCGTGTTGGTACCGATAATTGCTTGATCTTGGGTAAGTCTTGTGATGAAAACGTCTCAGTTATTTCAGATACAAATAGGTATGATAATAATAACCTGTCTCAGCAGATACATTTAAGAGTGCCTAAATTAACATTTTAGGCTCTGAACAGGGGTGGTCTTGTCTAATTTTAAGTTTATTGCTAATGCAAAAATAGAAAAAGTGGATACAAAGCCATCTATCAGCTTTTACCAAAACAAGTACTTAACAAAAGCCTTCTTCCTGAATCTGCTCACTGATTATGGGAAGTCTGCTCCAAAACTCTCTCTAACCTTCAAGCATGTTTCTAAAACCTTTTCTTTTCTCTTTAGTGGACAGTAGAACATGAAGGCATTGTAACATCATGTGATATTTCTCGTGATGGCAGATACGTGGTATCTGGTTCGGACAAAGAAAACAGCGTGTATGTTCTAGATGCAGTGAGTGCCACAGCAGTGGCACACATCCCAGGTAAGACTTAGGACATTCACGTCCTGTTTATGTAGCTCTTGAATTTTTGTATTTCTGACCAAAAACTGAGAAAAGTAATTAATCCAGCTCAGTTCAAATACACTAACTGGAGAAAGGCGGAAGAAACTTACCTGTAACCATTAAACATTTTTCAGAATGGACTCATAAAAAAGACATAATGGGCCAAAATTAGACCAACAGTGATTCTTTCTTGAATGATAACTTTCCTTTAAAGGTAATGTCACTAGTGAGACCTCAGTCCCAAGAGGCTTCCACTCAGGACTGCAGGTCAGGGAGTTTGCCATTCCTGTGGAATCAGCTTCAAAATATATGAGCAGTCTTAAAAGTGTTAAATTACCTGTGCATCAGAGCCTTATGGTAAAACCATTTTGATTTAAAAATACAAAGTGCAACGAATGGATCGTGATACCTTTACTAGAACTCTGTTAGATGACGCTATCAGAACACACTGTTTGCATTATTTTAATGCAGCTATTTGCATTCTAAAGTATAATCACCTGTATAAGTGCTCCCTGAGAGTCTGAGCAGTTACCTGCCCTAGCCCTTATGGGGCCACTCTTCGGGACTTACTTTCAGGAATGGAGCAGGGAAGTGAGTTACTGCAGGGCGGCATGTGAATTTATGTGAACGGTGTCTGTTGAGCGCTTGGGTACAGATTCCCGTTCCGTACTCTCTGCAGCAACTGTGAGGCCTGTCTGTCAGCGACGGGTGGGTGAGGAGGTGCCTAGTCAGTGAAATAGCAATTTTGAAATTACAGTGGTTTGGAAATAGGCTGATGCGTAGATGCTGTGGGTAGTTCTGCCTTTCAGACCTGTCTTCTGACATCCAGAGGTGATTATTCAAAATAACTAAGAGGCTCACTTGATGGTTTTTGTATAGGTCATCACAAAAGTACAATCACGAGATGTTGTTTTGACCCTGATAACCAAAGAGTGACTTCAGTATCGTACGATAAGACCATAAAGCTATGGGATATGATAACAGGATACACCTCGATTACAGTTAATGAGTAAGAAACAATACAATAGTTAATTATCCGTGGCATTATTTGCGTCTTTCGCATATGTCAGTGAGATTTATGCTAAGATTTGTACTAGAGAAAATGAACAGTAATTGTTGAATGGTATTAAAGAATTATGCAAGCAAATGACATACACGGTGTGAATAAAGTGGTCCACTCAACCTTTATGCGGTAAATAATTTTTAAAATTGTATTTTGATGACTGTAAGCATTTCTAGTGCTATGTTTTGAGAGCTGCTGTGTTCTTGGGTATATATGGAGGCAGAAGATAGTACATACAATAAGGTCCTGCAGTGTGCACCTATTCTATTTTCTGCTCACTAGGAAAAATGTATAAACACTGATGAATGAGGAGATAGTGAATGAGAATAGTGAAGACTTTAAAACCATTATGGAATGAAGCAAAGTAATAAAGAAGAAAAGGAGAAAATATTTCTAGATGTTGGGAATCGGTAATTAACCATGACTTACAGAACTTTTTTGGTGATAATTGGGTTTTGCTCTGCACCCAGATCACAGCCTTTCATAAAATTCATGGGCCTCTAATGAGCTCCAGCGAAGACCTCACAGACTTCCAAACAATCTGTTCTGTCGTCTTACTGTGTTAATTATTAGAAAGATTTTCCTAAGGTGGACTATTCTGGCTGCAGTTCAAGCCCCATGTTTCTGTTTAGATCCACTTACGACAAGGAGATCAGATTATTTGCTTGTTTGCTACATTTTTATATATATCTAATAACTCCTATTATATCTGCAGAGATATCTTTTCCTCAGATTGAACCATCCTTATTTATTTAATATTTAATTATTATTTCTTATTTCACTGATCATTCTTGTTGATCCCTGAGATCTTTCCAACTGGCCCACATTTTTCTTGAATGATATGGCCCCACAATGCAAACAGTATTCCCTCTAACTGGAAAAAAAAAAAGAAATGAATTGTTATTACATGCTCCTCTGTGGGTGATCCTGGGATGAGCTTTACTCTTTTTTGACAGCGTCATGGTGAAGAGGAGCCAGTGGTTGTTGCATCCACGTTTGCAGAACTGTGATGTAGTCCATTGCTTCCACCTTTTACCTGTGCAACTGATTGTTTGAATGTTACTAGAGAATGTCAGACTTGACGAACTTGACCTGATCAGGCAGCACCCAGATTATTGATTAAACACTGTAAGACTCCTACAAGCTGCAGTGACCACAGGGTTGTTTCATACAGAGACTGTTACAACCCTTGTATTTTTTTCATAATATCTGCAATTTGTGAACATAGTTTTGAATTTTGATCTTCTCCGTTGTAGAACTGCTGATCCTCTTTGGCTTCATTTCCTATCTGTACTCATTATCTGATTGTCTACATAGTTAATGGATGTGTGAAATAGGACTGGATTCAGGACCCCAGCTCACTGTGTACTTGCATTTTCACAGTGAACCAATTATGGCACTCTGAGTAAGGAGATGTTTTTTCCCAATCGTTTTTCCTTATGTGCTTTTGGAGAACGTTGTGCCCAGTGCCAGAAGCTTTGCTCAGTATGATCTCCTGAGCCTTCGCTTGCTAAATGATTATAGCTCTCACTGAAGTCAGTAGTACAGTAAAAACACCATGTCAATTTAGGATATTGTTACCATTTTAAGGAGGAAGTATGCAACAATGATGTCAAATCAACCATTAAAAATATCAATGGCTTTAAAGAAATTCAACCAATTTAGCTTTGAATTCTTAAAACAATTCTTAGAGAGTCTGCCTTTATAAACGCTGTAACAAAATTGTCTTTGAGGAATTAAGAATTACTTTGGATGGGAAATTCAGTCTGGAACATTGCAATGTTTCTTCTAAATTGCAGTGGCTACAGCATTGTTTCCTGTAAGAAGTGCTCATAATCCTTTCCCTGCTGTAGATTTCAGGAAGTGTTAGAGTCAACACCCAGTTCTGGAACATCCTGATTTCTATTCTGATGGGTATCACTGGTTCCAAAATTAGACTTTAGTCTGGAACTGTTTAATCTTTTTCCACTGGATGTTTGAGCTGAAATTTACATGTAGAGATAGATGCATGCTCTTTATTTATTGAATGAAAAACGGGTGGCTTTTTTTAGCAGTTCTCGTAGAATGTGTTGTAGCTGCTGAACAATTTCTTGTTAAGCTGTGTTCAATAAAAAAAGTAGGTGATCACTTGTCACTTAACAGCTAGGGTTCAGTATGACCTAATCCAGTAAGGGTTTTAAGGTGTGAGGTTGTAAGCAGCTCCAGAGACTTTAGAGAACTCTTCATGTGGTTAAAATTCAGAATAGGCTTACGATGCTCTACTAGGTGGAGACGGACTGCTCAGTGTGGCAGGAAGCTCTCTGAGAGATTCGCAGTGGTTACTCTTCCTGTGTTTTTCATCTGTGTTTCAGGGGACACAGCAATGTTATCTCAGATTGCTGCTTTACCTCTGATGGTCAATACTTGTGCACAGCATCCTGGGACAAAAGCTTAAAAATATGGGATATAAAGACAGGAGAATTTTGGTGTCATGAACCTGTTTCCTTGACCCAAGGACATAGGGGTTCTGTCAGTTCCTGCGTTTTTAGCCAAGATGGTGAGTTATCTTAATACTAGTGCGTATGTGTCTCAAGCCTATCTCAGATAAACCATGAATGATCTCGCTAGTCATGTAGGTAATGAATTCATCATTTCCAAGATAAGATGTTTAATTATGAGAAAATGATGTCCATGTAAATAAGTAAATCGAAGTTGATGGTTTGTGTTCTGTCTTAACGAGGCAGCTGGAACACTTGCTTAATTGATATATCCATCAAGAGTTATAATAAGAAGATCATAATGGAGTAAAAGCACAGTACTATGTTAGAAGATTAACTTAGCTATTGCAGAGAGTTGAAAAAACACGTTCAGTAAATACTGTGCTGATCTGTCATCATTAGGAAAATGTGTATGTCTCTTAGTACCCCCAAAAGTAATGTCCCAGCCCAAACAACATATGCTAGCAATGTACTCCTGAAAAACTTTGTGGATGTTCTCAGCTACTCTGATGGAGCACATGTCTGCTTCAAAGCAGACGATATTTATGCGTTATAGCAAGACAATTTGGCACCTGGAACTTGGATCTCCTTGGTGCTTGGATGAATAGGAGGAGAATGGGAGGAAGAAGGAGACTCCCCAGTTTACCTGTATCTGAGTGGAGGTAGTGGGGAGCTGTTTCTTACTGCCCTGGTTCCATTACTTTCACTAGATCATAGAGAACGCCTTGTCCCTCCACAACATTAAATCAGTGTTACTGCAGACTGCTGCTGCGCTGAAACAGCTCCGCTTCTCTTCACTGCGGTAGACTGGCTCGGGAATTTCTGTACATTGTGATCTGATTGGCTCTTTTCCTTTGCAGCTTCACTCCTCAATTGCTGACAGCAGGTTAATCTTGCAGTCATATAGTGCCTTCTGAGTTAGGCAACTCAAATAATTTATATATTAATTAAAAAATATTACTTTAAATAAATAAAAGCAACTCTGGTGGGAAAAATGTACCTGCCGCTTGAAGACATGCAAGTGCAGATAGGCCTGTGAATGCTGGAACCTGAAAGCATGCTCTTCAAACTAAGCTCTACTTTTTGTTTTTATTCACAGTTGAGTTGATCTAACAATTCTGAAAGTATTCTCTAAATTTTTAAACAAGGTATCTCCTTGATTTTCTGTCAACAAAATTTTCATGTATGTTTTTTTTCCACTCAGTTGCGTGATTGCTGAAATTACGTACTAATATTTCCAAGATTAACAACATTAACAAGTAGCTGACTATCTTGTTATTATTTCATATTTTTAATGAAGTCTGACTCACTGTTAGAAGAGCCTCTTTCATTAGTGTGTATGGCAAAGCAAAGATAAAATACGGTATTCTGATTTTACATTTCAGCATCACTTGTTGTGTCTGGCGGATATGACAGAACTGTAGCTGTATGGGATACAAATGCAGGCTGTAAAAAGCTAAGCTTACAGGTACTGAGCTCTTATTTGGTCACTAGTTTGATGCGAAGGTGCGAAATGTATTACTGGTAAAAGCATTGTGTATTTCATCATCTGACAAATACCTTTTTAGATACAGACAGGAGTATATGCTGGATTTGTGTGATTTAATTTCCTAGAACAGTACGTTCTTATACACTTAGCTACGAAGATATACTGCCTTTGTGGAGTCGGTTGTTAAAAAGCTATTACATTTCTCTTTTTCTGAACAAGCTCATTTAAGGTTTATATCGAGTGGAGTCATACCTGTGTTTTAGGAGGGAGTTTCTTCCAGTAAGTAACAAGAACCTGAATAGCGCATATATTGATTTTGAAATGCCACATTCTTGTATATCAGTATGTTTACATGCTTGCTTTTGGGCACAGAAAACAGTACATGAAAAGAGAAGCATAAAAAAAAAGTGTTGAGGTTGTCAAGCTTAGCTCAGTCCCTCGGTTACATAGTTTACTGCTTATCATGACGGGCATGTGGTCAGCGGTGTCACAGTACTTTTTAAAATGGACAATTCTGTCAATGAGGTAGCATTCAGTATTTAGCTATCCCTGCTTAGAGCTAGGGCTCCTCTTTTTTTCCATATCCTTGGTAAAACTACCCAAAACTTGAGGCAGTAAGTTACATCTGCATAAAATTAAACAAAAGTCTGTCATTAGGTCTTTTTTTGTGCCATCGTGACTTTGCTTTTTGCAAACATACCATATTGTTTGTGATACCTTTCATTTGTTTCTTGTCTTTGCTGGAGACAATCCACAAGACATGAACTAATGACATGTGGGTCAGAGATAAGGATTAACGGTATTTGTAAAGTTATATGCATGCATTTTGCAAATACTAACTCCACGGAACTCAAGCAGTGTCAGAGTTCAGATTTGCAACCTTGGCTCTATCCGATCTTATGAAAATATTATTGTAATGGACTTTTTTTGGTACTTACTGCATATGCTACTTAAGGCTTACTTTAAACACTCTTAAACAACTCCACCTGGAAGATCTCAGAAAAGAGATCTTTCCCTCAAAACCTCGGGCTTAAAAATAGCTCTCAACTGCTGTCACATGCAAGAGAGCATCTTCATGGAGGAGAGCTCAGAAGCTCGTGCCTTACAGCCGTTACCTTAAACGTAAGCTTACCTACCATCTGGAACTGGACCTGTCCTGAGTAAATCTTTTGAGCAGTAACAGCACACGTTCTCCACCAGCATCGGTGCTTTGCGTAACACAGCTACTGCAGATTTCCCAGGACACAGCAATCCCTGTGAGTAACTCGGTTTCCCGTGGAAAAGGAGGCATCTGTTTAAATGCTGGTATCTTTGTAACTATGGAGAGTTCCAGTTTAGTGCCTTGGTATACTTATATGCTGGGCTTATAACTAAATTTAAAAACATGATGTAAAGATTCTGCTATAAAAACCACATTTCATGTATGCATGTTTGACTGCTCTGTGCTGGAAAAAGACATGTTCATCTTTTTATTGTATTTCTCCCGTGTGGTATTTGTCTGTCAATATAACACCTGTCTTCTGAAACTCTAGGGATTTCATCTGTTAGGACTGTTCGTGTTTGAATAGCCTCCCTAGCTGGAGTAAATAATTCGTTTTAGATTTTAACCTGTTTCTATTCTTAAGCCAGCTCAGAGCTGTTCACCTCAAATCAGCTGCGCTGCTGGTGTTAGAACGAGGGTGTCCCAGTCAGCTGCTGGACTTGGCCTGCTCTCAGACCTGGTTTCCTTCCCTTGAAATGGAGGGAAGCTGGTGTCTGTCCCACAGCTCTTCCCTCTGTTATCACATGATAAACAGCCTCAAGATTTTTTAGGTAATGAGCGTTAGAAGTCAACTCTCCCTTTACAAGTCTTTATTAAACTGTCTAAAAAACAGAAAAGACCTGTGCCTAGAGGGAGCTTAAACCCATGGTAAATGTGTAGCTGTCGTTCTTCTGAGCGCTACAACTGGTGTCTGCTTACCAGAGATGGTAGCAGCCTCTGTTTTCAGGTACATGGAGGAAAGAATGAACTTCACAGAATTTTCTCACTGCATCTCAAAATGGATATAGGATATGAATAGGTTTTTTTATTATAATAAAAGGTTTTTTCCTTGTGTTGTATTTTGCTTTACTGTAGGGTCATTGGGACTGGGTGACAGATGTCGCGATCAGCAAGAACAAGAACTGGATTCTTTCAGCCTCAAAGGTAATCACTAATTCCTGATGTGGTTTCAGGAGCTAGCTTAAAAGTGGATGTGAAGATCTCATCCCTTGTTTTCAGCTTTTTTTGAATGAAATTTAATAGTGGTCAAGTTGCACACAGAAGTGCTATGTTGTAATCAGTATTTACCTCAAGTAATTACCAAAAAAATCTTTAAAATAATTTCCTAGGTATATTTATTTTGTTTATTTTAAAATGTGCCGACAGTTTAAGAGTGCTAAAGATTGTTTCCAAAGACATGACATTTAAATGTGAGAAAGTTCAGCTCTCAGTTTGAGAGGGCTCATCTGATGAGATGAGACTTCATCCTTAGGGGAATGATGTAAATCACACTTGGTAATATGCAAATACATCAAAATAATTGCACCTTTTTCTCAGGATTCTACTTTGAGATTGTGGAATGTTGAAAAGATGGATCATATTCCTCCAGTGACAGAAATCGGAGAGGGAAGAGGCTCAAAAATTGCTCAGGTTCTATCATTGTTTTTCACCACACCTCGTACTTTATGCAGATGGAAGGTTTGAATGTTAAAGGAAAGCTGTCAGATTCCTAGGCTCAAAGCACAAACCGACTGCGTTTGTTCTCTTTTTTGTTTGTTGCTCTGTTTTTTGGGGAGTGGGATGTCAGAATGGTACTTTTTAAAAAATGATTTTGGTAAGGACACTGATTTTCATATACAGGTAGTTTTTTTTGTTTTTAGAAAACACAGCCATATGCGTGTACTTCTGAAAATAAAAGTATGTTGTCTTTTTTTTCACCTGATGCTTCCGCAAAGTAATTGCCCATTTCCATCGGACTAGTACCAAACCGAGGCAGGTACTAGTCATGTGCTCCTGGATATATATCAGTTTATACAAATTCTGAGGAGTGTCTTTTTAAAACTGAGACTGTATTCTGACTTCTGAGACACGAATTATAAACAGGTGTTTGGAAAGAATAATATTAACAAGCTTCATGCTACTGAAACAGGCTTTTTATTACAGCCCCTCAGTCGGGTTTGGAAGTAGTTTTGCAAGGCTCTGTGTGTGTTTTCCTCCTTGTCAATAACCGTTAAGTGAAACTACATGAAAAAGAACTAACTTCTTTTCTTACTTCTATAATATTTCTATCAGGCTTTTTGGGTGAATAGCAGATATTTAAAAGCTTTCAAATAAGTTTTATAACTCTGCCAGCAGTGACAATGTGCACGTTCCTAAAAGTATCATTTAACAGCAGTTGAAGAATATGGTTAAAATTGGCACAGAAGAGGACGGTTTTGTGCATTTTAGCAATACTTAAAGCATACCAAACAAATAGAAAAATGTCTCATTTTTTTGGTAAAGAGTGGGTTTCGCAAGAAGTGATTGGGAATCAGTTATATTGACTGTGACAGAAGTGGGTTTAACTTGAGGAGTATGTGTGTAGTCAGCAGAAAAACTTCTTTGTACTGGCTACGGCGAGTTAATGTTTCATCTGATGTTATTATATATAAAATTTCCTTTTTAAAATTTTTCTTTCCACGTCTCCTTTAGTCAGATAATGATCAGGTAAAAAAAAAGTAAATAAAAAATGCTCCAAACCACCTAGTGATAATCACCAAGACACAACAGCTAAAATCTGCGTAACCACTGAGCCACCCAAAAAGTAAAGTATGATACTGTATTAGTTGAAAAAAAATATAAAATCAGAGTTCACATAAAATATAGTTTTATTCAGGAAAAAAGCTCCAAAGCATTTGTCACAGGAGTAAATTTTGAGTAGCACTACCCGTGTCAGTGTAGAGCAGCTCTGCGTGCTCAGTGCATCTCAAGGATCAGGCCTGGGTGTCCATGTGTGTGGAGAGCTGTGCCTTCATGAGCGAGAGCGTGCGCATCTGTCACGGGTGACGAACTGAAATGCTGGTTTTTGTTTTACTTACACCAGTGTGAAGAATGTGGAAAACCTTTCTTACGCCTGCAGCGTAGTGACTCTGAGCTGATTGCCAAGTGTGTATTCTGTCGTCTGTCTGCTCCAGGGAGAAAAAATTTGCCACTGTCACCTTCTGTTTCTCTTGATCTTTAAATTAATTGAGCAGTCCTGGGATGTGAACGTGTTTAAGTATAAATGGAGTGTCGATACATCTTTATGTAATGCACATATAAAGCTCAGACACTCCTCTCAACTTGCTCTACCATAGTATTCTGTGTGAAGAATAATAAAATACATTGTACCAATGCATTAAATAGCTGTGACCTATCAGGTAAAGAAAAAAATCCCCTGGAGCAGAAATCTTATTTATGCTGCATGGTACTAGAGAATAAAATTACTCACTTGTCTGCTGGGAAATTTTGAACAATTTTAAATGAATACATTAGTTCCAAGCTCAATTTACTAAAGAAAATATGTGAATATGTAAATTATTGACAGGTTTCCTTCCGTTCTGTATAACCACTCTGATAAACCATTCTTTACTATGTCAAACAAAGAATCTCTGCTGTCAGTGGACATCAGACAGAGTTTTGTGAGGAAAACCATGAATAAGACCGTGTAACTTGCTGCCATACCACTTACATAATTTTTTAAAAGGAGCTTTCAGGTAGATTGTTTTTCATGTTGGACATGATGGAGCACAAATTTATTCTGTGTAATAAAGGCTCCTTCCAGCACAGTGTGGTATCTTTTCTCCCCTTTCTTAGGAGCAACCCCGGGAGGATTGTATCTGTTCCGTGTATGTGACAATGTCCATTCATAACAGAGTAAATGTTTCAAAATGTTTGGAAGCCTCATTCCTAAAAACAGGCTTTTCCACCTTTTCAGCATTTCCTTCTCAAAGGAACTTGAAGTGGGAAAAATAGTTGGAACCGGGCATGTGACAGCCTGGCGTGCATTTAAGCTGTGGAATACAAAGAAATCGAAGTCGGTAGGTTTTTTCCCCCCTTGTTTAAATTATGTGAATTGTGCAGGAACAATTACAGTTGAATCCAAGGTTAAAGGAAAAAATATTTCTAGGGGCTGGTATGTTTTGTACAGACTTACGGCTTTGAGTAAGTATTAGCTGATAAATTGCGTTATTCTCTACCATTCTTTCCCCTCTCTACTCCTTAGTTAAATACTGCTTTGTTACAGAGGATAAAAGAAGGTGCCATGTCTATGCTTCTCTTTTTTTTTCAAACAGATTACACAAAATATACATGTTTTATAACTTAATTAATTTGGCTTTAATGGGGTTAGTAATACTGAACTAATTTCCCTATGTTAGGAAAGATTAGTCCTAGAATAATTGTTATATTAGAATTGAAAGTGTTCTTTGTTTCTTCCTTTACCCTTTTTAGCTGGAAAAATCAAAGCTCCAATTTTTTCCACTGCTGCTCTATAGAGGCTTGGTTCTTTTTGCATTAGTAATGTGAATAGGTTGGAAATTTCTTTTGGCATGACTCCTCTTTCTGTTTCCCAATTGAGAAAAACAAGGAAAAATGAATTCTTACATCCTGGTTTTAATAAAACCCGTAGATTTTATTAATTATTGATGTTTTCTGTCCATTACCATCACCTCTTTAGAGCTTGGGTGCCACGTGAGTCAGCTTGTTGCCAGCCCTGAACTGGTCTCACCTGCAGCAGTAGGCTTGTATTTGTATGCAGAGTAGGTTTTGTGGAGGGTGTCATAGTTACAGACGATTCATAAGCTGGAGATAAAGCTGCTTTTTTTTCTGGTTTTCCCCCATTGCTTGAGTAATTCGCTCAGTCCCTGTTCTTACCTGATGAGAAAGTTGTAAGACAGTTTTTGACCAAGTTGGTGTGGCTCCCCTTCTGTGGGAGTTATTTG
Organism: Buceros rhinoceros silvestris; assembly: GCF_000710305.1. NCBI lineage: Eukaryota > Metazoa > Chordata > Aves > Bucerotiformes > Bucerotidae > Buceros > Buceros rhinoceros. Next base: position 17,315 of record NW_010398382.1, read on the forward strand.
AAGAATAACATCCCCAGTGTGGCTGTGAATACGCCTTAGAAGCCCGTTAGCTTGCCAAAGCAATCGCTAGGCGTTGCAGACTCTTGATGTGGCTCCAGGCGTGTCATCAGGTCTGTTCACCGAGAGGATCCGTTCCCGATAACCTCGGGTTGTGGGCCAGGCTCCACGTTTGCTCGTGGCTCGTTCCTACCTGCTGGCACCTTTGTTTCTTGGCGTGGTGCAGCCTCGTTTGCCCAGCGCTGGTAACAGGCTCAAGGGCTGGGGCCCTGACGGGAGGCGTTTTACTGCTGGCCGCGTCTGTTCGTGTGAAGAATTCTAGGCTGCTCTAGAAAACTACCCAAATCCCCTCTCCCGGTTCTTTAGCTTGTACGAACATGTGCGCGTTTGGTGCGGCACCGCAGCGTGCTGAGCACGCACAGATCATAAAGCAGGCGCGGTGTGTGCCCGTGCGCAGCGCGGTGTCACCGGTGCGGGGCTG
>NW_010398383.1:0-349 GCF_000710305.1 Buceros rhinoceros silvestris
CTACAGGGCTTTGCAAACGCGAGTAAACCCTCTGGGCTGGCATGGTGGATTTTTTAGGTGAGATGCAGCGTACGTGAGATTGGTCCCACCCTTTACACCTGAGGTTCATCCGCCAGGGCCTAGCGAGCTTGGACGGTGACAGCAAAGTCCTCAGGTTGTAGGTTTGGTTAGAGTACCCTTCTCTTAGATGATGGATGAGCCTTACAAGGCTAAACGAGCTCCATCTGCCCGGGTTTGGAGTCAGAGTTGTCCTTCTCCTAGGATGGCTGCCCGCAGGCTAGTGAGCGCATCCTGCTCGTGGACATACTTTGTCTGAGCCTTCAGTTGAGACCTGTCTGGGCTGGGCGAG
>NW_010398383.1:489-725 GCF_000710305.1 Buceros rhinoceros silvestris
TGGGAGACCCCACCGGAGGCACATGCCACCACCAGCACAGCTCTCAACCTCACAAGGGCACACAAGCTCTTTCCCCACAACAAGGGGGTGCCCGTGAAACAGCTAAGATAATATTTCTTAGGAAGTTCTCAAACTGAAAATTCAATTTAAAAGAAAATGTTTACAGTTAAAACATAATTGTAAAAATTTTTTAGTTGGAATGTTTCTGCATGTCCTGGGTTCAACATGGAGGAACC
>NW_010398384.1:0-9115 GCF_000710305.1 Buceros rhinoceros silvestris
CACTTTATTACATACAGTAATAATAATTATATATATATAAAAATACGTATTTATATATATAACAACAACTATTACAGTTGAACAATATGGACAAGGCTGCCTTAACTCAGCTTGATCTAATCCTATAGACAGTCAGTGGGGTCATCTTTAACCAGCAGCCTCACCTTTCCTCCTCTTGCCTTCATTCAGGGGTATTGGTGTTGCAGGGAGCCATAACAAGGCTTACCAGAGGAAGAAGGATATTTTTCTCTTCTGTCTGCCCTGTCACACTACCCTGAATGCCAGAAAGAATGAGAAATTATTTCATTACTACATTATTTCTATGTTTCCCTTTGACTCAACCTATCGTGTTTGAGACCAGGAGGAAGTGTGCCTGGGCTAATGGTTGGTCCCGCTTCCTCTTCTGTCTGACTCAGACTAGTCCTAATCAGTGTGCTTGTGTGGGTTTGAATGTCTGTGGTCTACACCTGAGTGATTCAGGAAGAGATTTTTTTTTTCATAATAAGCAGATTCTTCCACAGAGATAAAGCACAAAATAAAAAATACTTATACCACAGCACAAATTATAATCTCTGATCTTGTAAAAACATCAAACCTCAGCATCAGCAGCTGTTGTTTTCCTTTCTTCTTCTTTCAGCTAAGAAAGCCAATGAGGGAGGGTGAAAGAAGGGTCATTATGGGGATACTGAAAATGCCCCATTTTCAGGATTTATACTGAAACCTGCACAGCAACCTGTCTGAGATACGTATATTCACTATTAATAGTTCTAGAAGTGCAAGAACACTCCTTGTTAAACTCTGAAATTAAAAAACCCCAAAACACTGATTAAAGAGAGCCCAGTTTGCCCTGCAAGGTATTGCTAGAAAATCTGTCTAGAAAATAAGCTTTGAAAATCTTTTAGGTTGCAAAATGTGGTTCAATTTACAACAAAGAAACTGACAGCTTGGTATAACAGCAAGTGCTGGCACCGTGCCATGTGATAAATCACTTGGACTCAACAAGACCACTTCACCTCCATGTCATTTCTCAACAAACAGGAGCCTGACATCAGGCCAGAACAAAACAGCAGGGCAGGTACAAATGTACAATACCTGCTCTTTTAATGCCACCATCTTATATTACAGAACGGACTTTATGGACCTTGTGTTGACATCCAGAAAGAAACCTAACACCACTGTCCCCCCAAAACTCCCCCACCCCACCAAGTCAAAGAAAGATTAAGTGAATGCTACTTTCTTCATCAGCTTGACAAGACTATAAGCCATCCGCACCCTACTGCATCTAATTAGCTGTTCTCATTGTTACTTAAGGTTAGGTGGAGCTTTCTTTCAGTTCTCAGATTTAAAAACACCAGAAGTAGGAACAACTATTTTTGTAAGCCTGTCCAAAAAAAGAACCCCAAGGGAACTGTAAGTTGAAGAAACCTAATAAATGTGACTGACCTCTGGTTCAGGTCGTATTAAGTGAAGGGGCTCTTTCTAAGTAGTAATTCTGCGGGGATCCTGCAGATTAGAATGTTCCTAGGAGATCAAGAGGGCTGTATTTGTTTCAGGCATAATATGGTTTCTTATGCTGAAGAAAAAGAACAGAGAGGTGGATGAGAGGGCTTCAACAGCCATACCACCTTCTGGCAATCAAACAAAAAAATTGTCTCGCTCATCCAATGTGGGAACATTTACTTCTCTATTTGTTGCCATACCTTGTGTTTCCCGGCCTGAAATGACTTGTTCTCTCTCAGCTTACTCTCAACTTCCTTTGTTCTCTCTTTCTGTGTGTGTCCATCTTTCCCTTCCAAGTCTACCTCTTTCCAAAACTTTTTTTCCTGCCTCTACAACATCTCTGTCATCATCACAAACTACACATTTTAGGATAAATCCAGTGATTTGACATGAAGCAAGACTAGTGCCTACTGAAAGGAATAAGTATTTCAACCAGTCATAGTTGCATAGGTTTGTTCATATTCATATTTACAAGATTTAGACTATTTATAAGCAGCCTGAACAGTTTTAGATGTGCAAGCTACATGTTTTGTGTGCACAGCCAACTCAGGAAACCTTTTGGGTGAAACCTCCATCTTTCCATCTTTGCTCCAGTCCTTACTCTTATCCCTTATTGTTCATTTCCATACTACATTTACAGTTCAGTTCCATGAAGCATCAGGCCCTTACCTCCATCCCTTCTCACCAAGGCAGTTCAGGAAGAAGCACAGATTTTCATGTGATTCAAGCACATGGTTCTTTGCTTTGAACCTTGCTTCAACACCTAGAAGATCCTGCAGGATCCAGGCTAGTAACATCAGTTGTCAACGTGGGGCCTTAGACTGAAATCTCTTGGGAGACAGTGCTTTTATTTTGCTATAAAACACCATGCATATTTAATGGCCTGCATTTAAAAAAACCCCACACAACAAAACAGTCTTAAAAATAACAGGAGAGGAGCTTCTGTTGAAATTCTGGCCACGCTTAAATCAATACCAAGACTCCTATTGACTTTAGGTGGAGTAAAGGCTACAGACAATGCAAGGAACAAAGAAATTCAAAGAAAATGAAGCACAAAGGAATAAGCTATCTGAAACACTACAGGCTGCGACCACAAAGGGTTATACTGACAGAAAGTGGGGAGGAATTATAAGAATGTAAGGCAAAATAGAAATGGAGTCTTTCATCGCTATTCCCTTTTCACTGCCACAGCATCCTGGATAGAAATGCTTTTGAGAACATGCGTACATGAGATGGAAAATGAGAGGACAACTAGAAAAGAACAGAAATACCCAGCTGAGCTTTACTGGACAAATTATCAGTACCAAAGCAAGCAAGGAGCACACCAGCTAAATGAGCTCATCAAAGGGATTGTATGGATCGAGGAGGTTATTTTGTATTTAATTTTTTTTTTTTTTTTTTAGAAATACATCAAGGTAGAAAGTAACGGTGGCAACTAATGACATGAATGATTAATGTTTTTATTTGTATTATAGTGCCATTCTATGACACCAACTGAGATCTGGGCTGCTCTGTAAAATACACATTATATGACTCAATCTTTTCCACAAAGAGCTTAATGGTGACCTAAAAATTGCACATAAAGTAAGCTCATATTTTTTAATTAGTCACTGGCAAACGAAAGAAAGACTGTAGGACCGGACAATTAAAGAGCAGGAAAATCCTTTTAAAAGCTGCTATTAATGCAGAGCAATTGAAAGAATATTCAGAAAGCATTAATACATATTAAAAGTCTGACTGCTAAGAGAATTTTAACCATCATGTTTTCAATATCAGTAATGAACTAGGCTTCCTTTTTAGTACTAAGAGAACATACTTAAAAGTGGAAGGATTCTTACGAAAAAGGTCTGCAGTATGGAATTTAAAACAAATCAGATAAGATTGTGATTTTAGTAATCACCATAATATCAATGTAAATTCTACCTTTTCTAAAGTAAGGGAACAAGTTTTGAAGTGAACCTGTAATGAGAAACACAAAACTGATCCCAATCCTTTTTTGAAGAAAGCTCGAAAAGTATTTTACCATTTTTTCTTTCTTTTTTTAATATTAAAAATTCAGATTCTACCCGTGAAGGGACTGATAATGTTAAAACAGATTAAATCATATCCAGAGAGATCAGAGAATGAAAATGAACAAACCCGAAGAGAGGAGAATTTTATTCAGTATGTTGAGAATGCATTTCCCTTCAGAATTACTTAACTTCAATTTATTTTGGGGGGTGGAGGTGGGGGAGGAGAGAAATTTGTATCAGATACCTACCAGCTGTTTGAAAAAAAGTCAGAATATTCTAATACACCACTAAAGTCCTTCAGTAGGAAGGAAGAGGAGACTTGAGGTGACAATCCTGACCTTCCCAAGGAGGAGGACAGGACACACAGTCTTTTTCCCAAACCTTTGATTTTTCTAAATGAACAGTCCTACTGAATCAGCTGAAAGGTGTATCTAGCCTCATACTCTGTCACAAATAAAAGGGCTAAGTAACAAGTTAAGGAAGTAAACCACATAATATCATGATTTTAGATTTATTTGGTTTTGGGACTTCTTGAAAGATGAGTATGTCATTGTTTTTACTTTTATGTACACTTCTACATGCAATACAAGAGCACAGGGAAACAAACAAGTTTACTGGAAGCAAAAAGAAGTGGCAGACACTCTGTATATTGAGAGGTAGAGAGAAAATTAGTTTATCTCCATAGCGAGATGGGAAGAACATCTACGTGACTGGATGTGGACTATGCAGTTCAGATCTTCAGACCATGTAAAAAAAATCAAAGCAAGCAATGGCAGGTAGAGTTGTCATAAAATTATGGCTGATGTTGCTATGTACTTGTTTTAGATAGTGCCTAACACTCCAGTTGCTCCGAATGCCTCCCCCGCTTCCCTCCTCATACATATCAGCAAGTGCCGTTGTGCATCTACATGGGAGATACTAGATTCAGAGCACCATAGCATACCACTCTGTTCACAGCTCCTTGGAAAGCTGGGATACCACTCGCATACAGATGGCTTTTCTTCTGCCACCACTACGGCTTTTGTGGCAAAGGGACACCAGTGACATAAAGAAAATTGGAGTGCTTTTTCTGACTCTCTCAGAAGACCTTGGTGTCCAGGCAAAGCCGGGAGTGACTCGGATGCTGTCCCTTTCCTTCTTTGAAAGAATGAATAATGATGGTTTTATCACAGATACAAATCCTTATATTTTAAAACTTCATAAATGCCCCAAAACTACAAGATTTTGATTCCCTCACCACAATTAAAACTGTAGCAAGATCCCAACATTTTCTTTTTAGTTAGTGGAAAGATCTATTTTACAATTTACAAATACTCTAGCAGTACTATTGAAGATTGCAACCTGTCACTTATAAATTGTGTTAAACTTTGAAACAGTGTTGTTTTTACTGCTTTTTTGTGATGGCATGATATTTAGCAGCTGAAATGGAAAAATAAAAAAACAACCTGTCAGTATGCAGCTTGTCCACAAGGTCCCCTGGAAATAGCAGGATGGCGTACTGGTATATACTAGCCCTGAATAGTGAGTGCTGGGATTGCCACTGGCTTGCCTCATGGCAACAGCAGTGTCGTCACTCAGTTGCTTTGAATGAAATTCAGGATGGCAACCTGTAAACATATCAAAGTGGTTTATGGGGTCTATGTTCCTTACTGAGAGTCAAAGAGCTAATTACTGCTTGCCAAGGAGGAGTAAGAACCATCAGCACATCTATTCTCCCTGGTGTCAGCTAGTGCACAAAGGAATCCCAGGGAACTCACTTCCCATTCCAGCAACCTCATGTCCACCAGGAGGTGAGGACACATCTGTGAATAGTTACACTGCAATAAATGACTCTGTAGGTTTATATTCCAGCTTGCCCCGTAGGGTGAACCATGGGTTGGTTTATCTACACCTTCAGACCTGCATTTTGACATTCAGGCCTTTTACACATGTTCTAAGACGCTGGTGATTATCTGCAATCAACTGCAGTGGGTTAAAAGCTCAGGTGTCCTGCAAAGTACAGAGGAAGGGCTTCGTGCCTGGGAATACATATAAGGCCACTGCCTTAACTAGCTGCTAGACTACGCACCCCCTGGATGGGGATGCAACTGTTGTCCCTCCTCAGTGCAGTGTTATAAGAGGCAGTGAGACATCTCCCTCCAGCTGGCATCATTCTGGATCAGGTGTCTAAAAGTCATCTGTCAAACATCCTAAGGAATGTCAATACTACCTTTCAGAGCACCGGACCTCACCATTTAGAGCACTCTTGGAAGGAAGGAGGCTTAAGTTCAGTTCCTTCACTGTCATTCAGGTTATTTAAACATATCTTTCCAAAATACCTCACTGATCACTAGGCACTGAATTTCCCTGAAAGCTAATGAAAGTGAAGCCCACTGCATGACAAGGAAGTAATCTGGTCAGGGGGCTCCATGAGAAAAACACCCTCCCACTGTTCCCCCACAGGCACATAAAAGACTGATTCACAGACCCTGATGGGGACCTGGAGCCTAAGTCCCTTGGAGAGCCACCCCTTAGTAAAATTGACAAAAATGACCAAATAAGTGAGTGTCAGAAGCTAATCATGGGGCACTTTGTTCATCACACTATACATCTGTCTACTTGCATACTGGGACACTTCCACACCCTTGCGTGTCTGACCCTTGAGACATCAAATTAATTTTTGAATATGGGATTTTGGATCTTCACTCACCTATAGTTACTTCTGAAAATGTTGTTGAGGGAGACTGCATTAAATAGTCTGAAATGTCAATAAGAGGTAGACGAAGTTTACAGTGCACAGAGGAGAAAGTCAGAGGAGAGAACTGCAGCATTGGTGTAGTCTAAAAAACATCCCAGTGCAGATGTCTCTAGAGCTTCCATTTTTCTTAAACATGAGGATCAACATCTATAAGCCTTAGGCTGAAACGGTGGTTTGGGAGGAAATGAAATGGAGATGCATGGAAAGTCAGGGAGCAGTGTCACACATAACTGTGCTGTGGGAGCCAAGTGGAAGAATTTAGAACCCAAACAGCAAAGACAGAACTAACCAAAATCCTGGAAAACAATGCATATTTTAAGCACAGATTCAAATCTGGAAAACTAAATTAAAAACTAAAACTAAAATAAGGAAGTGGACATTTTCCCCTCTTTATCCCTCAAAAACTGAAGAAGCACCATAACAAGACGAAGACTCCCTACAGAACTTAATTCAGAGGCTGTAAATTGGTGGTGTGACCGCAGTAATGCACTTTATTTCACAGATTATCCTGGCACAAGTATCTTGGTCAGGTAATTAATTCACGTGCTGAACAGTTGACCCAAGTTTTTAGGAGTAATCCGCTTGGTAATCTTCTAAATACTTCCAGGCAGAAATTTGTAGCAGGGATTTGAATACCTGTACATCTTTAGTAGTTGGGCCATAAGCTGAAATGTTCTGGCCACACTAATCCTCATTAATAAGAAAGAATTTTTTATTGAGACCCACATAGACACTGTGGGTGTTCCAGGTGAGTGCACTTGAAGCCCATTTTCTTAACATATTTTCTTCTTCACTCCCCATAATATTCATTGCTGAAATGCTGGCTTTTTTATCTAACTCCAAGTTCTTCCCTATGCTATGTCCTTCTGTTTCAAGACTACACACAGTTAGTGGGATTAATCTGCTCTGAACAAGGCACGTAAATATTTGGACATCTGGTTCTGAGCTAGGTCCCCTGCGAATGGGCACCAGAGATTAAAATGGCATCTCCAAGGGATGATTCATCTCACTGGAAGAGCACCATGAGGTCAGTCTGATGATTCGTCCCTGGAGACACTTCCTTTTCTCTGCTGACTGCAAAGAAAGCCCAGAATGGTCAGCTTGGAGTTGGACATCCGACCTAGTTCCTGACAGAGGAATGCCACATGGTATTTTAAAAATACTGTAATATTTATGTCAAATGGCCATACAGCTGCAGCACTACACTAGATTTTTGGATTCTTCCTGCAGTACAGCAGAAGTGGATTTTTGCCAGAAAAATCCACAGAATCTAATAGACCACACACACCTAGTTTGGACATCTAGTATTTTCAAATTCTTCTTCATAAAGCAAGTGACATATTGTAACTGATTTTACAGGGCTGTGGGAAAACAGTGGAAAGGGACACATGGAAAACATTCCTCAGATCAATTCAAATACAGGAAAATTCTTGAAAAAGGGAAGCTCATTTCACAGTCTCTATGTTTAGCAATCTTAGGCATATACACGTGTAAAGCAAAAATATCATCCATCTGTTCATAACAAACTTGCAGAGAATTTTAATAAGAAACATTAATGCTAATAATGGCCAATGTTTATGATGTTTATAAAATAACCAGTGTGGAGCATCTGGAAAGCTCATAACATTTGTTCTTATAAAATCCACAGAGTGTAACACCTTTCCCTGAGGCTGGTTTTTTGTGTTTTTTTTTTTTTGCTGACCTTGTCCTCCTAGGCCTGATCTGTCAGAACCTCTCTTCTTCCAGGCATTGCTGTGACTGTGGCACACTGAAACTCATGTTTTGAAGCCAGACCTATTTCTGTTTTGGTAAGTTCAGCATTCAGCACATTACAGGAACAAACCAGATAGCCAAAACTGCAAGTTTCCACCTGAAACTACAGGGATCTCTATTTACAAGTGACAGATGTTCTACAACAGTTGGTGACAAACGGGCTAATTTCGACTGATTTAACTAAAGTTCAGCCTGCTGACAATGGGGGATTTTTTAAATGCAGCTGAAGAAGGCATTTCTGAATGCTAGGGCTGGCTGTTGCACACAAACTACAGAGGCCCTGGTGTGAACTGAACAGCACGGCCAAGCGTGGTGCCTGCATCTCTGCTCCTCACACTACTTTTTATATGCTGAGATGAAAGATTACATTGTCTAGCAAATTACCAAGAGAATTAGCTGGTGTTTAAAATATGTCCTCTGAAATCAAATGCCTTTGGCCCAGGATCTTTCTTCCTATGTTCAGGCATCTAAGCGCTTAAATTAGAAGAATAGAGCCCTGAGGTGAATTGGTTTTCTGACATGCTGAGCTCTCTAGCATGTATGCAGGAAGTTTCCAGGGGCTGGTCTCCTAATCCAGACAAGTCCACCCAAGTTTCTGCCTTCAGCCTTAACTTCCAAGGGATGATCACAGAGGGGACCAGAAAAATCCTGGAGAAAACCCTTTAGGGCTTTTTTTTTTATGTAAAGACTAGGGGTCTCATTCAGAAATTAGAATATAACAACAACTGCACTGTCTCCATCTGGTAAATTATCTTGTGTTTTGGATTTGACTTCATGGGAAAGCTGGCTTCAGGCTCCACCCTTTTGAATATCATGAAACCTCTTGCTTGAGCAGCCATGAGTAGATATGTTAAAACACAGCCACAGCGAGGTTGGTTTTCTTTCCCCTGTTTCCTCTCCTTTCCCTCTCCTTTCCCTCTCCTTTCCCTCTCCTCTCCTTTCCCTCTCCTCTCCTCCTCTCCTCTCCTCTCCTCTCCTCTCCTCTCCTCTCCTCTCCCTTCTCCTTCTCCTTCTCCTTCTCCTTCTCCTTCTCCTTCTCCTTCTCCTTCTCCTTCTCCTTCTCCTTCTCCTTCTCCTTCTCCTTCTCCTTCTC
>NW_010398384.1:9175-18926 GCF_000710305.1 Buceros rhinoceros silvestris
TATGTTAAAACCCAGCCACAGCGAGGTTGGTTTTCTTTCCCCTGTTTCCTCTCCTTTCCCTCTCCTTTCCCTCTCCTTTCCCTCTCCTCTCCTTTCCCTCTCCTCTCCTCTCCTCTCCTCTCCTCTCCTCTCCTCCCTTCCCTTTGAAGAACGCTTCTAGGCAATTATTCCGATTTTTATTTTATGAGGGAACCTCATTAAGGTAACTTCATTGATTATATTTCTGTGCTAAGGAAATAGCTGCCAGCACTAAATATTTAAGGCAGTTTATCTGCCAAATTAATACTGGCATTCTATCAGCCAAGCAGTCCCATTTCCAGCAGCAATTTATTACGTTCTACTGTGGGTGTGGCCCATATATTGTGAATATATCCTTAAAAGTTGCTGAATCCTACCTGCTTTTACCTAAACCAGGCTTAAGGTATAACCTAATTGCTCTCTACTCTGTAACTGGCCTAGTTATCTAGCTGCATTGCACAGGCTATGTATCACTTCTCTCCAGAAAAGCATGATCTTTCCTCAGAGCAGGGAGGCTTCTGTCTGGTCCGTTCCTGAAGCGTTATGTCTATGCAACAGTAGACATTATGCATAGAGCACATCTTCATCTATTAATAAAAAAACTACTGAAACTTTGCTCACCTTGAGAAATAAGCTCTTAGGAAGGGTCCTTGTTCCTCCACATTGCCATAGGGTATGGAATAGGATATGAAGTAGAATATGACTGCATTGCAACTACTTACCCCCAAACAAACAAACAAAATGATAAAAAACCACTACCACCACCACCACCATCACTACAAAAACACTGGACAAAAAAGAATTACTTACATTGAGTGAGGATCCCTGTTAAGGCATTTTTAAAAGTCTCCTTGGCTTGCTCCATTTCTTGCTCATGAGCAGCCTTTTCGTTCATGAGCCGGCGGACGTGGCTGTTGGCTGACTGCACCATCGAATAAAACTGGTTTGCAGAGCGACGATTCACCTCACCTCGCTCAATCCAGGTAAGCAGCACTGTGATGGCCTCTGAAAACTTGCTATCATCTAGAACAATCAAAGCACAGGTTTTAAATTGCAGGCATAAATATCCTGCTGAGAACACATTTTCTGCTCCGTGTCACATTAAAATCACCATAAATCCTGCTTGCAGTATATCATTTTGGGCAACTTTTGGGTCCTTCGTTCTATCAGATGCAGGAAGCCCATACTGCCATGTGAAGCTACATAAATCTTCCTTCAAGACTTGTCTTCTGCTTATTTTAATAGCTTTCTCACAACAAAAAGTACACACACACACACGCCTTTCCCTGTGGCCTGACTCCTTGTTTTCACAATGTCTCCCTTAAGCTGTTCAGTCACTTGGAATGACCTTGCAGCAGGACTGGGAAGACCTCTGTGTTACTGGACCCACTGAGGAAATGAAATGTGTCCAGTAAACCTGCTTGGCCGAAAGCTCCCTCTTGGATCTTGTTCTCAGCTGTACTTGTGTCAACAGATTTCACTAACATCACATTCTTAATTAATGAACAATGACGAGGCTCAACAATCCCTCCTCAAAGCACGGATTAATTATGAGGAACTGCTTTGAACAGGTGATGTGTCTGTTTTGTATTATTTGTCTGTGTTTCGTTTTACATTTTTTTTTTTAAGGATTTCAGATGAATTCAGACAAATATCTGGATTACACATTTATGTTTACCATTCAGGTAACTAAAGCTCTATTTCTCTGCAGAAAGATCAGCAAAACTGGTGGTTAGATTTTATGTATTCCCTCCCCAAGCAATCTTTCCTCTGACAGTGCTTTCAGCTTCCTCAGAAGTCTCTTAGTGAAGCATCCATTACACTTCTGGCTTCATGAGGATTAAGTGTAGACATTTCTTTTTAAGCCCCATGTAGGCTGAACAGCAAGAAAATGTTATTACAAAAGAGTGTCTTCCTGTGGAAACATTTTTGTTCAATTCCATCTCATTTTTTCCCTGGGATTTTTATTCTATAAAACTTTTGTTTCCCCACAAATCATTTTAAGCATCTCATCTAGTCCTTATTGGATAGACTTCTTTATATATATTTTAGATGATGGGTAAACCTTTCTACAGGAGAAGGTGTACAGTTATGGTGGGGAGAAGTAGAATAGTTATAACCAAGAGACACCTAAAATGACAATTGGAAAATATTGAAAACAACCAACTGTGTTACAGGATACAGAAATGTGGGACATAGTTCGCAAGCCTCTGCTTTCCATATACAAAGAATAATTAAATACTAATTCTTAAGTGATTATTTTGACTTTTATTCTGGATCAGTAATCATTTCCCTAAAAGGTGGGGAGCCTAAAGTACAGAGATGACTAGTGACACGCTCTGTGCCCACAGCCTGTGAAGAACAGATATTGCACTGCCTGATCTTCAGCATCTTATTAATTGAAACATGCTTTCAGCTACAGCAATAGGATTTGCTCTCCACAGCTGGATAGGCATGTTCACCCAAGACACCTGCAAAAAAATTTGCAAAATAAGAGCACCATAACACACTCCCTTTGTGTGGTGATGTATCTGTTACGACTTTACATTAACATGTGATTCATTATCATAATTCATTAAGTAATTGTCTCTGGGAAGGAAGAATCAGATGGGCATCTTTTTCTTTTTTCTCCATGTTGTCCCCTTGGATTAGACTCCACTTACAAGCTTTGCTGGATACAAATGCGGCAGATAGGTATTAAGTGTCTTCAATGAGTGAGGTTGGCTGAATACGGGCATCAGAAAAGCCATATGTAAACAAGACTCATGCAAAGCCTTTTCATTGCAAGAAAACACTAGGATAAGACTCTCCAAAAAGTTCGGGCATAATCTTCAGCCTGCCGAAATGCATGGGAGCTGGATATCATGGATCCACTACAGCCAAAACCTCATCCCTGGAACATAATGTTTATTATAATTACAGGAGTCAATAAGAATAACCTGTAATGGCTTCTGGCAATGTTGGCACGCAAATTCCAGCAGTCTGTACAGTCAGGTCACTGTGGCTGTCACCAGCCTGTTAACCCAAGGAGGTGGCGGATAGTAGGGAGTAACTACAACTGAATTCCTGTTTTTTCCTTGTAGACATCATTATCTATATCATCACACGCAATTTATCTGCCAACACTTAAGTACCACTTAGAGTAAATTATCCCATTCAATCTAGGTCAAGACATGAACTAAAAAGTTGGAAGAAAAGATACACAGAAACACCTCTAAAGAGGTACACCTATGAAGAGGTGACCTATGAAGAATCGGTGTGCAGAACTGAGCAAAAATGTTTCATGGAGGTGCATGAGGAAAATCAGGTGCACAGAAACACCATCCCTTTTTCTTGCTTTAATCTATCCCCAGTACACATCTGTATGTTGTTTTGCTATAGCATCTATATGAAATTAAAACACCTCTCCCCTTGTTTTGTGATTATTTGGCACAGTTGGTGTCTGTAAGGGATGTTCACAAACATGTCATCCTTCTGCCACATACATTCAACCCATTTAAAAGGACATGCTGAAAACCTGTTTTCAATGTACTACATTTCCAGGGAGCTGCAGAGGTCTGTGGGGCTGTTATAGTTAATTCATGACTGCACTAGCAGGAAGAAAATCCTTTCATTGGTAAACATCAGCGTCCTCAATGATTACATAATTAGAAGATACATTAAAAAATGCTAGAGGGTAATATATGCACAACAGGAGCACATTAGTTAATAAAATCTTTTCTCTACAGTTTTAAAATTTCCTTATTTCACCTCCATTTATTTCTATTCTTTATATTCTTGAGTTGACTATTCAGTGATTGGCATAAGGTAACTAACTGTGAATTAATTTTCTCCATCCAGAATGCAGTGGCTCCTTCTGAGCAATCAGAGGCTTGCTTAGAAAATCAGGTTTTTATACCCCATTATTTATTTTTATTTAGTAGATAAATAGTAGAAGAAATGCAGCAATGGAATCTAATGTAAGCAGAGCATGAACTGCCCTATGATTGCAGCTATTCATTAAAATATAAAACAAAACTTCTAATTCTGTTGAAAATTATTCCCTTGCATTAGGATGGACGTAAATATCCACTGTTTAAAAATATACTCTTAAAATAAATTCCTTTATACAAGACATGCTCCCATATGTAATTGTTCTTTTAAAATGAGCACGCAGCAAATTATTTCTCTCATTTAAACCTCTTTTTCTCCAAGCTACAGCATCTTTTAAGCAAATAAGATTGGGTTCATCTTTTTCATGTCAACATCTATTTTAAGTAACCCCAGGGTCGCAGTAAAGTCAATGGAAAGAGATGGACATTTGTCAGACAGGGTTCACCAGTCCTGTTTTAGCTGTCTATTTGAGGATGAGGTGAACTGTGCCCCAGAGGTGCCTGCTTCCCTCAAGCAGCTATGAAGGGAGCCTGGGGTGACCTGCTCTTATACAGACATCTCAACAACAGACATCTCCATTTGGTTAGAGTAATCCCAACCACTACACAAGTGCACCAGTTAACAGAACACCTACCCAGCATTTGTGTACCTGTGCTGTGTTTTCAGTTACACTACAAGCTGTGATGCATGCTGTGTCATTTTAATATTACCCATCTATTGAGGATGGCTTGCTGGGTGTCAGTCGATAGAGATTTCCAGGTGCTGCTAGACTCAATCATAGGCCTCTAGAGATAAGATATTTCAAATTCCTCTTATATAAACTGAAGATTTCTGGCACTTAAATCCTAGTCCACAACTTAGATGAAATGAAATATAAAGAGAAGAAAATGCATCCCTAGAGCTGCCTGGGAAATTGCCAACTGGGATATTTCCATGAAAAAAAAAAAGGAACAATCGTAAAATATTTTGTATTTTTCTGCTTGTAATTCTTTGACGTTCCCAACTGGAATAAACTTTTTAATAGCAAAAGCTATGATGAGAACTGCTACTAAATTGTATACTGGGGAAAAAGCGTTGGAACAGAGATTTTAATTCCACTTTACGGAGTTTCCCTGGTGTAACACAGGGCAGAATCCAGCTCAGAGTAATCTGAAATGTTATGAAAATTTACCTCTCAATGTTAAGCACCTCCATAAGGTGCTTTCACAACTTGGGTGATGGTGTCAAAGACATTAGCCATTAGAAGGGAGAGAGACTGATCCACCACTCTGAGGCCAGGCATTCAAACATTCTTAATATTGTCGTTTTTACATTTACAGATCTATTGCAAATTCAAGTAACTTTACACTTCCATATTTCAATACATTGTATGCTGGACTTTTATCCTAGCTAGGATAAAACACTGGGCTATGGTTCCTTTTAGCCTTCCCAATCCTGGGATTTCTCAAATGTTTGAAAAGTATCTGAGATAATTCACACAACACTTGGAGCCTGTCTAAATCACAGCAATCTTTCTATGTTGTTCCATGGGCCATGGTGTTGTCCAGAGTCAGCACATCCTGTATCTTGCCTCTAATCTTGCTCTCCTAATGCAATCTCCTAGGCTTGCAAGGAGAAGCTGAAAAGCCAGAGCTGTTATTTATCCTAATGACTACACCTAGAAAGCTCCTGTGCTGGCTGTGTATGTTTTGGGGTGCATTAATGATCTCATTTTTCTTCGGCCCTTCTGTAACATGGGAAGGCGCAGGTGTGCTCTTATGCTAAGTTCTGCCCTGACCAGTAGAAATCCGGTTAACAAATAGCCCTTAAAGGTCGTCTTCTGAGCGCTGAGAATGACTGTGCTGCAGGGCATGTAGAAAGGGGACGAGAGTCCTGGGATATGGCCCATCTATTTGCCTCTGATTGACAGCCTGTGCTCTGTCACCTGCAGCTGTGCCATAGGAAGACGTTGAGTCTCCTGCCTCATCCCCACCTGCTCAGGAGTACCCCTTCGTTCATGGTTACACTGCCCTCAGGTCTGTGGAGCTGCACAGTTGATCACACTCCAGTTCTGTTCTCTCAAACTAAGCCCAGTTCAGCTATTACAGGAAGGTGGAAGAGGCCACTTGGGGATGCAAACTTCTTCGCTACATATAACTGCAGCCAGGGGAGAATATATGGCCAAGGTTACTCTTAATCCAGCTCCCGATTTAATAATTTAGTAGACTAGATTTCTAAAGTGCAAAGACTGAATTCAGTATGAAAAACAATAAATCGCAGTGGGTGACTGTTGTGGGTGAATCAGGTCAAGGAAAAGGTTTACTAACCTCTCTCACCAGCAGGTTCAGCCCAGCTCCCCTGTGTGTCAGGAACAATTTGCAGGCACCACTTTTGGTGTCACAATGACAACCTATTTTTTTCTTGGCTTAGGAGCACGGAGTGCCTTCCACTGACCTAGAAACACAACTCTTCAGTGTACTACCCTCACCTTCTTTTTTCCTTGCTCAAACACCTTATATAATTGTGCCATGCAACACACACATCAGTCTGGCACTTCTGGGATTAATAACATTTTTAACCCAATGGCACTGCCTAATAAGTGAGAATCAAGGAATATAAATTCTTGCTGCCAAAGGGTTCTTTTAAAGAATGATTAATATCCAACTTACTATTTCTTAAATAGCCTTAACTGTATGCTATAACCAAGAAACTTTTCCAGTTATGTAATAAATGACTAACTGAAACTAGATTTGATAAAAATATGCAAATGCATTCACTAAAATAGATCTTAAAAGGTATACTCTCACCCCTGTATCATCAAACACTTTCTT
The DNA here is from genome assembly GCF_000710305.1 of Buceros rhinoceros silvestris. Lineage (NCBI taxonomy): Eukaryota > Metazoa > Chordata > Aves > Bucerotiformes > Bucerotidae > Buceros > Buceros rhinoceros. The sequence goes on from NW_010398384.1 coordinate 15,877, forward strand.
CCAAATTAAATCATACAAAATTCTTCCAGAGGTGGGTGTTTCATGTGAGATGCAGAAATCCATTATCTTTTCCTACTGATGCCATTATTTCCAATAAAAAGCAATTATGAGGGTATTGAGTTTCCTCCCTGCTTCTCAAAAATCACACGACAAACTTTCAGATTGGTGAGCTGCAATTTCCCCGTTCATAGTAATTAACTTGAGTAATTTTGCAGTGCAGTACATTTAATCAAGTGGGTTTATATTAAAACTTTAAAATTTGCATTGATACAATACAGATTAGGTGATGGAGGACACTTTTAATAGTACACTTAACAGTGAATGTACTTATTGCAGGGTTTCGTTGGGAGGTGCCCAGGGAATTGGGTTACCAGGTTGCCGATAGCTGAATCCACCTTACGCTCTTCTGCCAGCATAAAAAAGTGCCCTCGCACCATGCCTGCTCACAGCCCCTGTGCAAGGCGCTCAGAGCCAGATGTATTGTGTCACAGCAGATGTCAGCAGCATATGGAAGAAGGAAGGAGAAAATGATGATCTAGAAACGGAAAGGGTGATTGAACAGATTTGACGCTAAAGCATCGAAACATGTCTGTTGTAGGGCTTTGCCCTGATTTACTACTAATAAGAAAAGATTGTGCTAAAAGAAGACTGTGCTAAAAAAAGGTCTGGAGTCTTTCAGCAGCAATTAAACCTGGCATTCATAGGATTTATTCAGAGGATCTCAGCTTTGCCTCCCATTCTGACGTAGCCCTGCACTGAATTCGATCCTTTCTGCAGGAGTGTTGCCTGTCTGGATAACTGCACCACTCCTGCAGTGCTCCACAAGTCTGGCTCTCAAGTGCAGAGTGATAATGAAAGCAGCGTGGTTTTCTTCTCAGTGAAATATCCTGTTTCCCAGCAATTAAATGTTGTTTATATTTCAAACGATGTGCAAGGATTGAGACTGTCAGGCTTGACATTACCTGAATCTTGCACAAGATGCATCCCCAGTTAGTTCATTCTACTGTAACTGCCATCTATTTATTTAAATTTCCAATCTGTTCTCTCTTCAGGGGATAATACAGTGTCTGGCTAAGAAGCAGCTTCTCAATTTTTCAAATTATATTTTTTAATATGTAAGACCACATTAATAACTTTCCTGTGCTCATAGAGAAATACTGTATTTAAAAGGGAAGTAAATTCCAGGGCATTGAAAGTAGCTTGAAGATGCTTATGACTCCTTTGCTCAAAATACTTTTAAAAAAAGATAGTCAGATATAAAGAGATATCTCTGTTAGATGGTGGAACTATTTAGTTACCTGCAGCAAATAAGACAGATGTGGTATTTTAAAGGAGCTTATTTGCAAGAAGTAGTTTCTGAAGATGATACCATTAGGTACAGATATGCTTGAATTAAGAAAACCATAATGCTTGAAATTCCGCTTTAAAACACAAATGTCATATGCAAACAGATTAAAATGTTTTCTTTCAATGCACCTGACAGAGCGATGTTCCACTTAAGGATAAAAAGTTCAGCCCATCTCCAGTTGTGTTATGTTCTGGGCACCACATTACTCAGCTGTTTATTAAAGCACCCAGGAAAACAGATGTCAGAGTATGCAGATTTGATCCTAAATATCTATTGACACATCTCCCTGTGCAGTAACAACGCATCTGATTTAATACAGAGGAATTAAAATCTCAGAGACATACACCAAGCAGGATGCTGCCAGGAAACAGAAGACAAGAAGGTCTTTTTGTAATGTTAATAGCAGAAGACACAATAGTCTGCTGGTTTTGTCAGAACAAGAACACAGGGTTTATTCTCAAAGGCTATTTAAGGAGGCAGTTCACATTTACACTTCACTGTAAAAGACATTGTTTTTTCCAGAATTCACCTCTATGAATTTATTGAGATATTAGCTCAATGGAACAGAGAGTTTTACCTAAGGCAGGAGTGTGTCAGAAAGGAGGCCAAAAGTTTCATTAACCCGAGTTACGCTTAGCTGTTACCTTACTCAGTGGCAATCAGACAATGTTTTGATGAAACTATTTGCAACATAATGACCAATCTTGGAATATTTGGATTATAAAGTAGATTTGAAGAGTACCTTTTGAAAATGTGAAATTTTACTTTATCATTTGAAACAAATGGCACCTATTTTTTATTCTGCTTTTTCCCTTCAGATCTACTTTAGTGGTGTGCAAGGTCAAAAAACAACCAACCACCAAACAAAATTAACTTGTCATGTAAAATTACACAGCGTTTTAATTTTTTCCCAACCAGCTTGCAAACCTTAAATGTGTGTCACAAATGGAAAGCTGATCAGCATAGCCCTGATATGAGGAGTTCATGTTCTTCCTCATGTTATCCATCTTGTTTGAATGCTGGAGATCATTTCATTTTGATAATTCAGGCTCGGGTCTCTTCTTCCTTCTATGTGTTGGACTCGTAAAGAGCGGGACTCTCTCATGGGAGTTCATGAAATAAATTTAAATAAAATATTTTGTGAGAAGTCATCTTTCCAGTGCAGGAAATCTCTTTTATGACCTATCATCTCCTTGGCTTCTCCTCCTTTTGGCTTTGGCTGTGACCAGCAGAGAACATCACCAGCAAATCATCAGTGCAGAGCAGCTCAAAAAATGTTTAATCAATGCAATTTACTAGGTAGGCCTATATTTTTAGAGCTACATGCTCAAATCCATGAGACCTATACCCAAGATACTGGCAATTTGTCACTGCCACGTAGTGAAAAGTGGCAATAATAAAGCACAATGGGTGGATAGGGAGAGGAACAATATCACAGGCATTTAGAGAAAGTAAAAGTGAATACACTTGCGGCAAGCAACATGAAGGCAGCAGGAAAAAATGCCCAAACTGACAATGAGGAAAAAGTTATCAAGGATTTCATTTGCAGGACCCTGAAGAACTTACTAGAGAAAAAACCAGGAAAAGGAAAAGGAAAGGGAAAGGAAAAGGAAAAAAAGGAAAAGAGAAAAAGGAAAAGGAAAAGAGGAAAAGGGAAGGAGGAAAAGGGAAGGAGGAAAAGGGAAGGAGGAAAAGGGAAAGA
>NW_010398384.1:19195-30301 GCF_000710305.1 Buceros rhinoceros silvestris
GAAAAAGGGAAAGGAAGAGGAAGAGGAAGATACCCATCAAACACCACTGTCTGCCGCAGTTTAAAATGGCAAGTGGTAAAAAATTGCACTGGTCCACAGTTTGATGGGTTTCCCTTATTTCTGCATAAATCAGGCATTCAAACCAAGTTCTTTGCAGATATGAAGGGATTTGGGACAGTCCACAGAAAGCAGAGAACAGAGAGGAATTCATAAACACTCATGCTTTTGCAGGTATACGCAGTGAGTTCCCAACCCCAGTCATCAGGCAGTGCATTTTGAGAAACATGTTACACTTTTTTTCTGTGAAGCAATGTGTCAGCAGAGGCTACCTGGCTGAAATTTTGTAATGAACTTGTGTTTCCAACTGGCATAAAAGATTCTCTATACTCTCTCACCCACTCTCCTCTACAGCAGCTACTGCTGTACCAGGTAACTTCAGCACATGAGATGAAAAGGAATATCCTGACAACAATGGGGTGAGAATTTCCAGTCAAGACTTGCACACTAAAACAATGATTTAGTTAAGTCTCATACTGCAGTTTGCAGAAGGTGAAGAAAGGAATCATCACTTCTGTTATAGACTCAATAAATATCTCGACCACAACAGGGGACTGGCTGAGGAGTCTAGTTCATCTCTGCTCACCATCAGATTTCCTTGCTGTCAGGAATTTCCAAGGTTATTTTGACAACAAAAGTTGCAGACCAAGTTGTCCACATCTGTGATTGCAAAGCAGTATCTTGGGATGACAGATGTTTAGCTATTTCGACTTCCTTTTCAGCCAGTGCTGCTCAGGGCAGGTCTGGAGGCATTGTAGGAGCTGAAACCTGTATATTGGGCGCCTGAAGATCTTTCTTATGACCTGGCAACAGAGTTCATGAGTCTTTCAAAGCAGGTACCACGGGTTACCCACACCTTTCCATAAGAAAACAACTGCTAAGCATCTGCTCAAAAAACAATCTTCCAAGGTAAGGTATCTCTGCCAAGACCAGAGATATTTTGATCCTTCTTTTCTTTAGGATGAAACGTCCAGGCTTTTGCAGCAATGCAAATCTGGCGATACCCAGACACCTGAGATTTTGACCCAACGTTATATATATATATACACAACATATATATATACACACATACCTACGTATGTGTGTGAACATATATAAATCTTTTGTTAGCTGCCAGGAAGTCCACATTTAAATTGTGAATATATGATGTCATGAATTGACCTTTGCCAGAATGAAAGGATTTTCTTTAGGGTTGCTTTACTTCTGTTTCTAGGTTGTCACAAAGGGCTTATATGGTGAATCTATGTTGCCCAAGGGAGGCCATAATGGTCTATCCCACTGCCTTATAGATACTGACTATGATGTCATAGGAAAGGTAGAGCAGACCACTATAATGACCAAACCCCAGCTCTGCATTTTAGAGTACCTAGTACAGGAGGCAACTCATGACCAGCGAGAAGAGAAGTGGCTTCTTTGCATTCTCCATCCCCAACAATCTATACAGATCCAGGGCTGGTGCCATTAATCTTGCTACAAGGCAATTGCTAATTGTTAAAGTTTTTAAAATTGCAGTATGTTCTTTGGTCGGTTTTTAATGATTTTTTTAACCAATAAAAATAAACTTACCATTTTAGTTTCCTAGTTTATTATATTTAATTCTGTGTGTTTCTGAAAGTTTATCTTTATTTCCAGAGGAATAGCCATGCACGTGGTCCTGGTCTATATTGTGCTCAAAATACTTCTATATAAGTCAAGCTCTGGTCAAATACTCTGGAGAACCAAAGATCTAAATGCTTGGAACAAGTTTTAATTAAGTATAGAAGCTTACCAGAATGAAAAGAAAACCCCTTCTAAATACAAACACCTTAAACATCTTGCAAAAACTCACATTCATTTACCCCAAGCAATGGCTAGCCACGCGGAAGAAACTGTCCAGACTTCTTGCATTTTCTGGTTTAGTTCTGGAAACCCCTAGGCCTTACTGCCTAAAGAAAAACTTCCCTATAAAAAATTAACTCCTAAAATACTCAACTGAAAACAGATCCTGGGAACAGATGGGTCTAAAACTCTGCGTTGTGTTGTATAACCTCTAGGAGACCTGGGCTGGAAGCTAGGTAAGAATTAAAAATTCTTATGTTTCCTCCTTTTGTTTTGGTCTATCAATCCATCTGGGTTATTTTACCAATATCCTGGTTACTTACTGAATTATTTAATAGCAGAGTGTAAGTGATGAGAATATCAGTCAGCCAAACTAATAACAGATCAAGGTAACAGTGACAACTAACAGCAATCAATGCAGTTCTCAAAGAGACAGTAGGGTGCATCTCTGCTCCATGCTCCAAGGATGCAACACTGCACCGTTCTTCTTTGGCTTCCCAAACATGTTTCATAGTTGGAGCAGAGGTCAGTGTGTTGACAGCTAGATAGCCTAAGTCTAATCTGGATAATTCTGAAACAGCGGCAAGAATCACAGTTTCTCGTGACCTGGCACACAGTAAAGTAACATGCTTGGCCACCACGTGAGGAAAGAATGCCAAACACAATTATTAAACACTTAATGAAAACAAATACAACTCCAAGGGGTATGAGGAGTTGGTTGCTTGATCTTTTTTTTTAAATTTCTTTATCATTAATAATTTTATTTCTTTTCTTTCTTACTCTCTGTGTTACTATTAAACACAGGAATCCTCAGGCTGCACCCTTGAAAAATATTAAGTTGGTAAGTGTACCTAGAAAAAACCAAACAAGCAAGCAAACACCTTCCAAAACATGACACTATCTTGCATAAGTAATTCTAACCCTAAAGAGGGAATGAAAGAACGGATGGTGTGTGTTAAAGATAAATTTACCACTGCATCTGAGGAGCATGTTAAAATGCAGCTCATGAGGGCAATTTAAATGTCAGGAATTGGGATAGTCACATGCATGTAGTGTAGTAACATATCAGTCAAAGAATAAAGACATTTTAAGAATCAGGCCTTTAATATAAAGGATGTAACAGGTTGTCTAATGAAAGGATTTCCAAGGTAGATGCTGACAGCAACTGAAGAGAAAAAAAAACCCATTGTAGTATTCTGAAGGTTGTGTTTTAGCTGTAAAAGCACAGGTAGATGGACAGACATTATGCATCTCTAGCAGGTGGGTATCATTACCGTTGGCACAGAAATGGTAGAGAAATGGGGGAAAGGTAACAGCACAAGTAATGAAATTCATTGCAGAGGAATCATCTCCCCTGCTCTGACTTCTGGGTGGCTCCTGCTTCTAAAGTATAATAAACTGAGAAGTATCAAATATTGCTTACCTTTCAATTTTTCAGCCAGCAAAGCAGCTTCATGTTCAGAATAATGCATTATTGCTGGAGGAGAAGGAGGGCGCAGTCTGTCTTCTTCCATTTTGCGTCTGTGGCGTTCTTCTCTGGCCAGCATTCTTTGTTTGCATTCCCATTCATAAAAGTCATCTCTTGCCTGAGCAAAATCAACATGAAGGCGACCTGAATCCTTTTTGTCTGTGCTAGATCCTAATCTCATGCGGTAACCTGAAATCAACAAGCAGAACTAACTGTTGCAGGATGACTTTGCTTATTTATTTTTCTTTTTTTTCCCCTCAAGTGCCGCTAAATAAAAATGTACATCAGAGATTCCCACATAGCTATGCAGGATCTATCGATCACTATGTTTTCACAGGAAGATAAATGCTCATCCACTTATTTTGCCTTGCAATTTTTTGCATCACCTATCAACACAATAGATGAGCTGAAAAGTTGACCCAAAGATACAGAAACTACACTCTTGTTCAGAAGAATCTCAAAATACATAATTTTTCTACTTGATACTCCCAACCTTTATGAGTGCAAAGGCCAGCTAAACAAAAAACCTAAAAGGTACTAAAAAAGGATCTGTTTTGGTTTGAATGTAGAGTTCTTCTTCCCCGATCCTGTTGAGATCATGTACAGTTTAGAGCTTTTCTCCATCCTGCCAAAGGAATTGCAAGAATGAGGAAAGGCTGAATTTTATAAAATTCATGACTACAGATGAGTGAGAAAATAGTGCTCCATAAATTCCTGTGCCACAAAGAGGGTGGTGCCTCAAATTTTGAGGCTTTACAATTGCTGACACTACTTCCTGATTCCCCAATGGAAACAATCTGGCAGCTAATATAAGCCACCTACAAATGAATTGAGTTCAGCAATCTTTAAAGTAATTTTTAAAGTGCGGATGGATTTACTAGACATTTCTAGGATCCCTTTCAGAACAAACAATAAAATCTGTTGTGCCTCATCTTTAGTGTTGTTCTACATATTCATAATTTGGTCAAGGTATCATATGCTAAAGCTAGCAGACTGCAAAGGCTTTAAGTCAGGTGCTACACAGCAGTACAATGGGGCCCTGCTCTGAACCAAACCCTTGGCTGCTGTCAAAGGACAAACAAATCATGCTAAAGCTATAAAAGGAACTTTTTGTGACCATACGGTGGAAGAATATATGCTGGGCCCCTATCTTTTTTCAGGTGTTATTTCCAAGGCTGCAAGACACTCACAGAGTGGTTTTTCTAACTTGTAAAATGCCAATTCAGAACAAGTGTGAGAAAATACTATGTAGAAAGCTGCAAACAGAGCCTTCAGATGCAGGTAAAATTAATCAGTTTGCACAGGGCTAGCTCAAGTTTCTCCATGCCAACTATGAGCAATAGTCTCAGCAGCAGAACAGCCCAGCAGCCCAGCAGAGACTGCTGCAGAGATGAACTCTGTTCTCAGCTGGCACTTCAGAAACACACACTGCTACAACCACTGTGTTGTAACTCCAGGGACAGAAAAAAGAGTGGCAGGAAAAAGAGTGTTTGCTGCTTTTGAATAGCAATCCATGAGAACCTATTTTGAGTCTTGTGGTTTGCCACAAGAGCTTCAACACCTCACCACCACAGTTAAAACTCAGTTTTGAACTCTCTCCAGGGACAGCAAAGCTAAGACTTGTGTAGTAGATTAGGAGCATCTTTGCAAAAATGCATATCTAGGCATGCTGTGGTTTATCGCTGGAAAAACATCCTGCTGTATGAATACAAGTGTGTGAATACATGTGTGTACTACAGCACATATGAGACAATAGCTTCAAAGACATTAAATATAGATATATGCAGTGATCCTTAAAAAAAAAAAAAAACCAAACCAAAAAACCCCAAACAAAACCAATCTGCATGCCTTTTGATTTGACTTTTTCCCTTCAAACATCTTGTGGAGTTCAGCTAAGCAGCCTGTCCGCAAGGAAGACACATGACTTTTATTTTCCAGCAAGGAGCCCAAACCCAGATGAAAAACTCGAGCAGTGTTTCAGAGGTCCTTCAAAGACAGAAGGCATCAAAAAGTTCCGCAGAACCTAATAAATCTGGTCTCCAAGATACAAAAGCTTGGGATGAAGCAGAAGTGATATTGCAACAGAGGCAAATAAGGGGATTGTTTGTTATTTTATAGCTCCCTTTATTTTGCTCTGCTTTCTGTTGCTCAGAGGAGTAAACACTACTTTTCCCCTCAGAAGGCTGTTGGCAGTCATACACGTAGCTCTAGTCACAAGGTGCTGAAGGAAAGAGTTAACAGATACACCACACGCAGCGGGACATAATAGAAGAAAAGCATGGGCCACCTTTCAGTGCTGGGCCCTGAACTAATGAGGGGGTAATTAGGCAGTTTTATCCACAGAGGTGTAGGATGAAGAGGTTAGCCAAAAGGGGTCAGTGGTGCAGCTACCCAGATAACCGTGACAAATGTTAACTTCCTCGGGTCTGACTCGCCAGCTGCATTCCTCAAACAGTGATTGCATGGTGCCAAATTGTCATTATCAGCAATGTGGAAGGACACTGCCAAGGTGCCAGGTCTCGCGAACCTAAAATTAGATCTCCTAGCTGGGCTGTAGTTTCCAGGAAGATACAATCTTTCTCTTCCCCTGTCTTTTGCCGCTGTTGACAGGAGCACACTGGGCATGGGCAGAGCAAGAAACACAGCACAAGGACACAAGACTCTTGTGGACCTCAAAGATCCACTTAATCTGAAAAAAGAAATAATGGAAAGAACAATCTACGGATTGTGTGTTGAGTTTTATTAAAGCTGCCTTCATTTTTGAAGTAAATGGAGATAATAGAAAAAAACAACTCCACTGAACAGTGTAAATTGCAGTTCAAAACCTAGTAGTACCCTGTGTAGAGCTGGACAAATGGTTCCCTTCAGGTAACCAGTTTAAGTGCTTTCAAATTTTTGAAATTTTTGAAATTTTTTATTTTTGAAATTGCCCACGAGTCATGCTCAAAAAAACCCTGACTGTTTGTTTAACTCTTAAGACTGAAGGTCAGCAAGCTAGTTTCTGTGGTCACCACCACAGAAACTTAGAATAACCTGGGTCAGAAGTGACCTTGGATGTCACCTAGTCCAATCCCCCTCTCAGAGCAGGGTCAACTTCAAAGTCAGATCAGGTTGCTCAGGGTTTGGCATTTTTACTTTAAATAAAAAAATCAGTGAATGCCTTTGGCATGGCTTCTTGTGTCCTCCTAAACCAGGCTTTGAGGCCCTTATAGGACCAATGGCCTGGCCGGTGAAGAACAGACTCCTTGATGGGTTGATAGCCACTAAGATGCTGGCTGCACGGGCTGCACAACTGGCAGGTCCTATTTTGTATACGGGTTCCTCAGGCACACATCTGCATTGGCAAGTTTGAGCAGGGGGCAGCTGATGTTTGAAGGTTTTAGAATGTATGATAGAACCACTTATTGCCTCCCCTTCATGTATGGGCGTTGAGTTGCCCTCACAGACCCTTTTCCCCACCTCTTTGCTCAGGACTGCATCTAGCACTAACTGAGTGCCTGGCTTGTCATTTTAAATTTCAGTTTTGCACACAATGACAGAGGAAAAGACTTTGGGAACTTGCCAGAATCCTCACTTTACAGAAGTAGCAACAGGAAAAATTAAGGAGGGTGCTAAATAAAAATCACATAGAGTATTTGCGTATCACAGGTCTAGTCAAAACTCTGTGGCTTGACTTACCTTTGAGTGTTGCTATATTTGGGACTGGCCAATAGGTGCTCTCTAACTGGGGGGGATCTAGATCAGAGTGTTGATGATGATCAGCAAGAACATAAAACCAGTAGGCAGTACTAAATTGAAACCTATAGGAGAAAATATCAGCATAGGAAAAATGCATCCACAGGCTTTTGGGGTTCAAACAGGTCTGTCTCAAGCCACCTGTTGGTCCCATATTTTCAAGTCCAGGGCCATCAATATTTGCAGGAGTTACCGAATTGTCAGCCATGAGAGTAAAGTACATACAATTTGGAGAAAGAGCTTTCTCATTTTAGAAAGTGTTCTCCTCAGAAGATCAAAATGTAACTTTCAGGGCTAAATGAAAACCACCCTTCCTCAAGTCAACTACTCACCTCCCAGTTTCCTTACATGCATGTAAACACACATGTTTACTTGGGAATAGAAAGGAGAAGAGTCAGTGATTAAACTACTTGATAGATTTTGTAATCACTTGGACTGTTCTGATGATAAGCATGGGATAAATATAAAGTTTGATGAGATTAGATGGAGTAGACAGATAAAACTGATTAGGTAGACAAAATTATCATTATATTACAGATATCAAGGGCACGACCTTCCTCTAATATAACACGCATACTATATTAATCACAAATTCTCTTTGTATGTCTCTTTTGTCTCTTAGAGGTAAAAGGAAATGCCTTAACAATGTGCTTTATCCCTACCTTTTCAAAATACATTATGTTTGAGAATGGAATGAAGACTGGTTAAATCCCCCCAATATTCCAGCACAAATGCCCCTGCCTAGTGCCAGATATTGCTGCTCTGTGGTGGTTGGGGACAGTCAGTTCTCCCTGTTTCATCTGCAGAGTTCAGCCCTAGTGGTAGAAAGAAATGAAACTTGGCTGCAGCGTGTCCCTACTTTTCTTCCTTATCTCTATCAGCTCCACTGTTTCATTCCCTGATCTGGTCAGAGACACTAAGTACAACACTTGAGAAGAAAGAAAAGATGTGGGGCTAAAGGAAAGATGAGGAGGAACTCTTCATCAGGGACTGTAGTGATAGGAATGATAGGACAGGGGGTAATGGTTTCAAACTGGAAGAGGGTAGATTTAGATCAGATATAAGGAAAAAATCCTTCACTGTGAGGGTGGTGAGGCACTGGAACAGTTTGCCCAGAGAGGCTGTGGATGCCCCATCCCTGGAAGTGAATTATTCAAGGACAAGTTAGATGGGGCTTTGAGTAACCTGGTCTAGTGGAAGGTATCCCTGCACAAGGTAGAGGGCTTGGAACTAAAAGATCTTTAAGGTCCCTTCCAACCCAAACCATTCTATGATTCTGTAATTCAATGAAAAGGTAGGAAGGGAGGGAGGTTGCAGAGCAGATAGTAAGAAGAAGCATAGACAGCAGTGTGACTGTAATGAAAGGAAATAGAAGAAGGAAGGATGGATCAGGACCTTGGAAACAAATTGGCAGAAAATTCAGGATGAGAAAGGATGAGGAAAGGAATCTGCCACCTCCCTCTCTGCTCTTTTCCCTTAATCTGAATGAGCACTCTAGCATGTCATGAATGAGGATACACAGCAGCACAGGGCATTTCCTACCACTAATCATCAAATCACAGAACCACAGGTTGGAAGAGACCTTTAAGATCATCAAGTCCAACTGTTAACCCAGCACTGACTGGTCACCTCTAATCCGTGTCCCTAAGCACCAATCTACATGTCTTTGAAGTATATCCAGGGATGGTGACTCTACCACTTCCCCGGGAAGCCTATTCCAATGCTTTACAATCATTTTAGTGAAGAAAATTTGCCAATATCCAGCCTAAGCCTATCCTGGCTCATCTTGAGACCATTTCCTCTTGTCCTATTTCTTGTTACTTGGAAGAAGAGACTGATTCTCACCTCACTACAACCTCCTTTCAGGTAGTTGCAGAGAGCTATTTTTTTCCTGACCACGTATTTCAAAAGTTCAGATTTTTTTTTTTTTCATTTTAAGATGTAGTTGATGGTGATTTGAGAGGCCAGTTGTTTCTATCTGTGTGAGCTTCCTATGGATACCTACAGGACATTGAGGTTATGTCCTTACTGCTAAACCGAGGATGGACAAAGAAGGAGCTCAGTCAATATATCCCTTATCATTAGCTGCCTCCCAGGCTCCATTTTGGATGGTCCTAGAGGGTCCTTTCAAGGTGACCCTACACAGGGTGGGTGGCTGTAAGCCAGTCTGTTTCATCTAATCTTGGCCAGGGAGCAGTCCCTGGTCCTTGTTTTTTTAAAGAACACATTGCAATATGGGGTGAAAGTGTTACACTACACTTGTGGGGCAAAACAACACTTGAGGGTCTTCCCAGAACCCAGAAAGAGAGAAGAACCAGCCTGTGGAGACAAATACGTATGGGGGTAAGATCCAGCTCAGAAAGGTAAAGAAGCTTTCAGTTAGGAACTCAATCCTCATTTGAAGGAGACTGTAACCTTAAGCGGGCACTGACAGTCACAGAAGCCTGATATGTGAAAGCAGAATTGGTTTTCATCTTTTTTCTTCTTTATTTTATTCTTTACCCTGCGAGTTAGAGGCTGCTTTTTTTTTTTTTTGTCTGTTCCTTTGTTGGAAAATAAAAGAGATTCTGAAATTTTACACCTGAGTTTCTGTGGCACTCATTGTCCTGGGAGGTAATAGACATTGCCTACAGATGGGATTCAGAGTCTAACCCATGCAGGAACTGAATAGATACATGCATAAAGGCAGAATTTATTCAGAATGCAATGCAAATCTATAAAAATATGCCAATGAAATTGCGAGCCTATCAGAGAAATTGGCAGTGGAAAACAGCAGTGTTCCTGGCCTAGCGCCCTCCTCTTTCCACAACCTGTGAGGAAAACTATATAAACCTGGGTAAAGCGAAAATAAGATTGTTCTGTAGTGAATTTCAGGATCTGTCGCATTGTTGAGGGAAGGCAGGAAATTGCTCCTGGGTAAACAACATACAAAACCACACGCATGTCTTGGCAGACACAGAGAAATACAGAATTGCCCCTTGCCACTCCAAGCTACAGCCACTGAGCTCAAGAAAGACTTGCTGAGATAAAAGCTAAGAAAAAAAGCAAACATTAACACCACAAAATACAAATGAGAAGCAAGGAAAATCCATTAAAGAATGTGAAGTACCAGAAAGGTAAATGGCTTTATCAACCATGAACTCCTCTGCAAAACGAATGTGACAAAAATTCTTCTTGCTTTTCCGAATTGCTGTTATATCTCCACACTGCTCAAAGACTTCCTGAATAATTTCCTCTGTTGCGTTTTCTGGTAATCCTCCAACAAACACCGTTTTACACCCAGGAGGTCTCTCTCTTGTTGAAGGTGGTGGAAGATCTAAGTCAAAACAGAAATCACATTGGAATACAAAATTTGTCTTTTGATCCATTTGCTCTATTCATTCCCATACTCATTCAGTTCTAGGCAGCAATAGTTATTTGACATAGCATGGAGGCGAGAGAGAGGGACAAGCAAAATAGTTGAATATTGCAAGAGATCCTCCAAAATTGATTACTTGAATTTAAACCTTTTCAAGTTTGAGGCGGCATTTCACAGATTAATTCCTGTCACTGCGGGTTGTTCTCCAGGAAGAATCCTTTTTTTTTCTGCAGTCACACAAAAAATAGAAAATATTCTCCTTCAAAGGAAGGGAGCTTCTGCAGCTGATTTGACCCCAAGTACAGATTTTAAGCACTGGTGCAGTATGTTCAAAGCCTGAACTTCATCATCTCTGGCTCATACCCATCACTTGCCATACTTGCCAAGTGTGTGGGCCCTCTGCAAGCAAGCTCATGCTGCTTACACCCCAGGCACTTGGGCTGGACACCTTTCCCCAGACTTCACATAATTTCATTTCTGTCCCAGAGTACAGGAGCACGGGAAACAGAAAAACAAAGTGGGAAACACAGTAAAGTGACAGCACGATGAAAACGCTCTGCTGGTTATCTATTTTGTCTTGTTGCCAGATGATGGAGCAGACACCAGCATGTGGGGAGGATAACCTCACTGTTTACAAGTGCTTATGAGGTGGAGTAAAAAAGTTATTTTT
>NW_010398385.1:0-10027 GCF_000710305.1 Buceros rhinoceros silvestris
CTTTGCTATGAGGACAGGCTGAGAGAGTTGGTATTGTTCAGTCTGGAGGCTCCAGGGAGACCTTATAGTGGTATTCCAGTACATAAAAGGGGTTTTGAAACAAAGATGGAGACAGACTTTTTAGAAGGGCTTGCTGTAACAGGACAAGGGGTGATGGTTTTAAACATTTGTAAGATGGGAGATTTAGACTAGATATAAGGAAAAAATTTTTCAGGATGAGGGTAGGGAGACACTCGCACACGTCACTCAGAGAGGTGGTAAATGCCCCATCCCTGGAAACGTGACCATTCATGGTCAGGTTGGACAGGGGTCTGAGAAAACTGACCTAGTTAACAATCTCCCTGCTCATTGCAGAGGGCTTGGATTAGATGACCTTTGAAGATCCCTTCCAACCCAAAGCATTCTGTGATGCTACAATTCTGAAAGGAAGTGAACTTGCTTTCTCCATCAAAGATTTGCCCTGTCCTTTGAACTCATGGCATTGTCTTTGTTCTTAGCCAAGTAATGTCATTGAATTGGTATTAAGTTGAGGTCCAGCCATGATAAGGAAGAATCTCTCCTCGCCTCAGGAGCAAAAGCACTTGGGAAGGCTGTGGGAATGCACTTCCAGGAGTGAGTCACAGCAGAATAGCCTATGAAGTCAAATTGGTTAGACAGCCTTTGAATTCAACCTGTTTCACGCCCTTGTTTCTCCTGGAGTGTCTTGACCATCCAGGCGCATTTTAAAAAACCCTGTGGCACCCATTCTTTTTCTATCTGTTGGCCCTGTACTGAGGGCCCTCAGAGAGCTGCCCTGCCATGCTCCCTGAATAGAGAGCAGAGGAGACACCCCTTCAGAGGGTGATTCAGCAACCAAAGATCTCAGCTGGGTTTTGGAGATGTTTCTTTCTCCACTGAACTGGCAGCATAAGGTCAGCCACATTCCTCAGTTAAAGATGATGGACGAGGCCTTTATTGGGCAAAATTACTCAGCAGCTTCAGCAAGTCCACCTGGAGGTTAGTCTGGCAGGGGAAAAGGAAGGTCTTGGGAAGAAGCTGTGGCAGAGTGAAACACGGGGTTCAGTTTGCAGATTCAGACAACCAAACGCAGGTCTACATGTGGCTGGCTGGCTGTGCGCTCAGAGTTTGAACTCCTGCTAGTACCAGTACAGATCAATCAATCCACTTCAGTGAATGCAGAAATCTCACCTTAAAGATGATCCCTATATTAGGTCTGTTGATTTACTCTCTGGGCTCCCTTGACGGGAATGGCCAGCCCTCTACTGACTGCTAAACCCACCTTAATCCAAAACATGAGTCCTACTCATTGTCTCCTTTATTTTATGAAATATTACACATGTGGGTTAAATAACAGATGTGTGAACACTACACATAAGTCTGGATAATATGACTGCTAACGTGCAGCCTATTTCTGATGAAAGGCAAAGTGATGAGAATAACCCACAATTAACTCTGAAGCATAGCACATAAATCCCAGTAAAACAAAAACCTTCTGAGCATAAGCATATAAATCCATTTCAGTGAAGGGTGAATTCTCACCCGGAGCACTAAACTGTCACATACCAACATGTTCTTTAAAAAATGAGAGGGGGGGTGGGGAAGGCTTATTTCATTAGTGGTATTCATTGTTCCAGAATGGCAGCGACAGGACATACCCAGAGCAGCATATCTGTGTTATAGGTATAAGCATGGACTTTTCAAGAGAAAGGTTTGTGTTTTTCAGCAAAACCTAGCAGAGCACTAAAACAATGCTAGAAGACCACAGAGCACAGAGCAAAGCAGAGGGTGCAGACCCAAGAGCTGACGATGGCTGCACCACTGCTGGAGGTGAAAGTAGCAGCTTCAGATCTGAGACAGTTGCTCTGCACTCCACAGGTGCAGCAGCATGCACTGAAAGAGCAGAGGGTATGTGTCCCACACAGACTTCCAAAGCGCCAACTGGCTTTTTCTGAGATACAAGGGCTGGAGATACTAGAGGTATCAGACAGTGACTCTGACAATCAGTGCCAGCAGGAGCTGTTCTTCTGCTTCACAGGAGGACACAAGGAGTGCAGCAAGAACAGGTGAGCTAACAGACTTTTGCTGTAATGAGGACGAGTTGCATGTCACAAGGATTCTCAGTGTTCACCTGAGCAGAGGTTAGATTTCAGACCCTGACATGTAACAAGTGTATATAGGAAAAGTTTTTCTAGTGAAAGATGAAGAAAGCATAATTGCTGGTCTCAACCTGGAGAACTTGTAAGCATCACATGCAATCAGAAATACATTTCAAACCAACAATTAACACTGTCTAAAATATTAATCTGCGTTTGCGTTTAAAGCTGGACATATTCAACCCAAATAGTTTTCAGAAAAAATACCAATTCAATGGTAGCAAAGTACCAGAGAATATCAGTGTGGTATCACAAATAGTTCATGCCAAACAAACAAAAAAAGCATCCAAATCTTTCATTCTGATGCTGACTAAGAAAAATCTGTTTTAACAGATTTTTCATTTATATTTTTCCTTACCTGATTTTAAAAGTATCAGCAAATGTTCAATATCGGATCAACACACTTTCTTTTCTGGACTGGATTTTTTTAATTATTTGCATCTTTCCCTTTTCGTTCCCCAAAGAAAACCATGAGACACTCAGAGTTCTACTCCATTTCCTCCAAAATGCTTAGTGGCTGAAACAGTATGTTCAACACCACAGTATCCTCAAATTAGAAACTACAATGTTAGAGGTAAATCCTGCTTTCACATAGTAAATCTCAGTGTGGGGACCCTCCACAGTCATCAGTCGAAGTAGATGTTTTTTACTACAAAGAAACTAGTACTACAGCTTCTTGTGTAATAAACTGGCAAATTACCTTCTCTTTGGAGGATTTAAAACCCCAAACACTGCAGCTTTATATCCTAGATCCTGTGATGCATTGCTTTCTGCAAATCAGTTCTGCCAGCTGTCTCACCGATATGGCTCAGACCAAGAAATAGCATGCTAAAAGGAACCACTGCTGCTTAAAATCTGATCTTTCTTCTCCAAGAATCCATCTAAAAAATGAAGCAAGATGGAGAAGCATGGTTGTGAGCAGCTGCTTGGTTCTGAGCGTTACAGCTACACAAGCACATCTACTTTCCTTTCCTAGATAAGCCCACATTTTGATGAGCTTGCTGGCTGGAGCTCTGTCCCTTAGGCTTGGATTTCCTAGAACCAAGAGAAAGAGCTGGCTATGCTTTACACCCGGTTAGGTGATCTCCTCTGGGGACAAGAGATCAGTTTCAAGGACAAAACTTCTGGTACCCAAAGAAATGCCTCAGCTGTTTACTTGCCTTTCAGATTTAATGTACAGAGGACAAAAAAGGTTATCTGCAGGCCAGCAAATTTCTCCAAGCAAATTGTTAATATTATTATCCAGGTCTACAAAACACTGAGCACAGCCTAAGAATTTGCCTGTGCTACAGCCTGCGTGGCATAGACAGATGACTGAGCAAGTCACAAATTAATGAATTCTCAATTCTCTTTTCTTTTTTCTATCAGGGACCAAAACCTGTGCAGCATGGCACTGAGCACAGGCTAATCTAACCCACCGCGAAACACGCTGGGTGAGCTAGTGCTACTTCAGCCAGACTTTCTCCTGGCTTATTTAAATAGCTCTGCCAACTCCACATTTTGCTGTGGTGGCAGAATGGGTGTGCTGTAAGAAAGTGTGCTGGCACTTCAAGCTTAACTGTACGCCAATAGTTCAGAAAAATCAGGAAAGAACAAATTTTTCGAAGATGCTCAGAAAGTTTGGGCATGTGCTGAATTTGTTTTCAAAGGCTCTTGAGGAGTAAAAACAATATCTGGAAGTTTCATAGCACTTTAGAGTGCTTTAAGCCTGTGTCTGCAACACTCCTTTTTACAGCCAAGGGAATGTCAAAGGGCAGTGGAGGGGACTGCCAAAGGCCCTACAGCAAGCTAGACGAACAGGGAGCAGAACTGAGGCTTCACAGGGCTCTGCTCAAGGAGGTCCCCTCCCAGGATCCCTGAGAAATTTAAACTGGGATCACTGATGCCCATTCTGTTCCTATTCCCTCAAATGCCCAGAACTACGTGAGTATGCTGCTGTGTTAATACAAGCCCTGATCACTGCGGATCTGGCTGTGAACCATGCTGTGGGCAGGGAAAAGACTAACACCGAACTTTCAAAACAGTCCCTTCCCAGAAAAGAAAATGTTTTGAGAATTCATAACTTCACAGCTCAAGGCCAGAAAGCCTGGTCTCCTCTATTTCACAGCTCACAAATGTTACTGGTACATCCTGTTTTGAGCCCAATAAGTTGGTTTTGATTAGCATATGCATACCTCATTTGAAAATCTCAAAAGACAGAGAAGCCACTGTTTCATTTTGCAGTTTGTTTCAATGTTTAATTGCATTGAGTGATTAAAAAGCTGCACCTAATTCCTTATTTGACTTATCTGTCTTCCCACCATTAATTCTTACTATGCCTATCTTTACTGGATGAAGGACTTCTTTCATGTCTGATGTTTCCCTTCATTAAGATAGTTTAATACTGAACACTAGTCACCTTTCAGCTTACTTTTGATAACCTTTACAGCCTTAACTCAAAAATTCCATTTATTTTTGCCAGCACTCTCTTGAGAGGCCTGCTCAGCAAAACGCTGTGAGCCAACACAAGCTTTGCCACACCAGTCGAAGGAGCCTTCACAGCTCCAAAGAGAAAGCTGCTTCTCAACAGACGTGGAGAAGAGTAGAATATTAAGAAACTTTCCATAGATATGTGAAGGACATCACATGCATAGGATGTGTGCTAGGGCCAGACAAAATTCACTTGCAGTCCAAATTTCAACTGGATATTGTCCTGTTTCCTTTAGGGCATCTCCTCCAACTCTCAAATCAACTTGGGGCTCTTTACTGAACTATCTACAGTATTTTCTGCATGCTTTGAAAAATGTTGGCTCCACAACCAAACAAAACATTCCAGCATCAGTCTCACTAATGCTTAAATCATATCTCTGCTGCCACTCAGGACTCCCTGTTTGCACTCCAGGATTATGTTCACCCTCCTTGCCAAGATATCACACACGAAACTAAAATTTATTACGTGTCCACAAAAGCCTTTTTCTTTTTTTTTTTTTGAGTGCCGTCTTCCAAAACTCAGCACTCCTCCTTGTTAAGAGAGGAATAATGTTATATTTGGCTGCATTAAAATGCATTTGGTTTGAATAATTCCAGCTCACCACAAGATTAATCACTCTGTACGACAGCCCTGCTCCCAGCATGATTTACAACCCCACCTGCCTTTTCATCAGTCACACATTTCATCTGCTGTGAGTTTATACTTCCATCCAGAGGACCAATGAAAACAATGCCTAGCTCCAGGGCCACCACGGATCCTGACAGCAACCTCTCCGGGACATCATCTCAGATGTCCCATTTTTGCCACACCATTTATTTTCTGATATTTGCCAGCAGAAGTTCAACCTCCCTATTGAGACCACCCGTGCTGGGCTGAACTCAATGAGCACAGGTGCTTCCCACCTCAGGGAAACATGCACCTTCCAGTTAGAAGTGTTCACACTGCAAGGTCTGCAAATTCTGAGCAGGTTCATCAGTGCAGTGGAGGCAAATCGTACATCGTTTTGGTGTATGCTGATTGAGATGTTTGAATGTCAAATCTAACATTCTGCTTGACTCCTTCCACCAGCTGCTGGACTAATTCCTAGTACCTCTGATCCAGTCAATGTTATTAACAGAACTTGCAGTTTGGATTGGAGAGGGGGAAAAAACCCAGAATTACTAAGTCTTTTGCGCATTTTAGAAGAGACAAAATTGACAGGTGACAAGGCGAGCAGTAATATAGGCACATCCTGAGGCCGTGTCACAGTCCTGATAATTGCTGTGGGCTCCACACATCAGAGACACCTCAGAAGCATGGGTGGGTAGATAAAATGTTTAAGAAAATGAGCTGTCAGGTATGATTGCATCTTACTCTAAAATGGCAAACTAATGCAAGATAGACCACAGTCAGCTGGGGCAAGAAAACCAAGAGATTTAGGAAATGCCTGGACCAATGTGCTGTTTGTCAGTGCAAGTAAGAGCAGAGGCTCAGAAGCAGACACAAACTGGGGAGAATGGCATGAAAAGCTGTGGCACCTTCCTGAAAGCAGCGGGAAGTTCTGGCTTGCAGCTCAGCTCCCCACTGGTTCACAGGAAGGCTGGGAGCAGGAGAGCACTGCTAAAAGTGAAGGAATATGCAGCTGGTCTGAGTTTGCAATGCTGTAGGTAAAACTGGAGTTTTCTAGTTCTGATCAGACAGAGGTTTGCATGATAGCTCTAGCAGGTACTACAACTGCTTTTAAAATAGTCTTATTTAAATAATACATTCATAAGACACAGTCCTGCATGACATCCTTGTCTCTAAAATGAACAGATAGGGATTTGACAGGTGGACCACTCAGAGGATAAAGAGTTATCTGGATGGCCGCACTCAAAGAGTCCTCATGATGTCCAAGCGTTCCTCAGGTGTCAGTCTGGGGACCAGCGCAGTTTAACATCTTTGTCGGTGACATGGACAGCATTATTGAATGCATTCTCAGCAAGTTTGCCAATGATACCAAGCTGAGTGGTGCAGCTGACACACTGGAGGGAAGGGATGCCATCCAGAAAGTCCTGAACAGGCTAGAGAGTGGGCCTGTGTGAACCTCATGAAGTTCAACGAGGCCAAGTGCAAGGTCCTGCACCTGGGTCGGGGCAATCCTTGGAATCAATATAGGCTGGGGCATGATGTGATCAAAAGCAGCCCTGTGGAGAAGGACTTCAGGGTACTGGTGGTTGAAAAACTGAGTATGAGCTGACAATGTGCGCTCACAGCCCAGAAAGCCAACTGTGTTCTGGTGTGCGTCAAGAGAAGTGCGGCCAGCGATCCTTCCCCTCTGCTATGCTCTGGTTAGACTCCCCTGGAGGCTGTGTGAGCTCTGGAATCTCCAGCATAAGAAGGACATGGACCTGTCAGAGTGAGTCCAGAGGAGGGCCATGAAGATCAGGGGACTGGAGCACCTCCCCTGTGAGGACAGGCTGAAAGTGTTAGGACCTTGCAGCCTGGAGGAGGCTGTGGGGACACCTTCTAGTAGCCTTCCAGTATTTAACAGGGATCTATAAAAAAGATGTGGACAATCTTTTTAGCAGGATCTGTAGTGATAGGATGAGGGGTAACCATTTCAAACTCACAGAGTGTAGATTTAGACTGGATATAAGGAATAAATTCTTGTGGGGATGGTGAGGCACAGGAACAGGTTGCCCGAAGTTGTGGATGCTCCGTCCCTGGATGTGTTCAAGGCCAGGTTGGATGGTGGTTTGAGCAAGCTGGTCTAGTGGAAGGTGTCCCTGATCATACCAGAGGGTTGGAATGAGATGACCTTTAAGGTTCATTCCAACCCAAACCATTCTACAATTTACTGATTCTGTGATAAGGGTTTGGTTTTACAATGTAATTAGTAATCATGCAACGGCCCGCATGTTAAGAATGCGAACTTAGGGTCTGAAGAAACTCTAATAAAATGGAGAGACAGTCCATATCTGCTGAGGGACATGGTTTAGGGACTCTAGCAGCACAGGGTGAATGACTGGACTCGATGATTTTAAAGGTCTTTTCCAACCAAATGAGTCTGTGATTCTGTGATTCATCTTGTGTTGTAAAGGTACAAGACCAGCAACAGGGAGATTTTTATTGCAGACCCTGCTGGGCCAAGACCAGCAGGTCTTAGTCCTTTCTTGTCCATACTTTCATACTACTTCTGAGGATACACATTGCAAGTGATGGAGGAAAAGGGTGACTCACGGAGGCTGTAAAAGTTTCGTATATCAATAATGTCAAAAGCTACACTTCCGTTGTTTTCAGGAACGCATTTACATTTTGACCATCAGCTAGACAGACTAACAATCTCACATAACTCGATCCCATAGCTCCTCAGAAACCAGGGAGCAGAGGACACTTCCTGGCTCCAACACCCAGGAGGATGCACTTGCCTCTGAGAGCACTCTAGAGCTAGGAAGCTGGACAAGAGCTAATCACATCACATAACACGTCTGGCAGCAGATGGCACAATCAGCTGAAGTCTTGCTCCTGCGCTTCTTGTTTTGGTTGGCTTAAGCTGCAATCTCGATAGTGTTTCAGGATTTAATACCCGAGGCTGTGTTTCCTCTATCCCTGTTCTAAAAAACTGGCATACTCGATAGCACTTGCAACCCACTAAATATTTAAGAGTGCCACCAAGTGGCCAAGTGGGAGGCTTCCAGGACTTTACTTAGACATCTCCAATACCATGCAACAAACGGACATTCATAAATGTGCTGCCTTTGGATAATCATACCTGCCTGCTGTTACCGAAAACAAGCCAGGCTGGCGGCATCTCAGTATTCCTGACCTGAAAAGCTCTGAGGGGCTTGCACGCACTGCAGGAGATGCTTATGTATCCTGTAATTAAAGGAAGAGTTTTATGGTGGTGCTGCAGCCTTTTGAAAGCAGACAGATGCCTGATGAGATGAACGTGTGCAGCCCAGTCTGCAGAGACGGCAATTAGAAATTGTATTGTAGCTCAGAGAACTTTTTTGAAGACATTTGGCAGAAGACATGGATTTGATTGAAGAGCAGAGTTCCACACACAGCCCAACCTGCAGCTAGTTTTGCACAGACACATGCTTCAAGAACAACGAATATTAAGAGCAGCCACTACGGCTCAGACACCTGTCCCCATTCCATCTGCAGCAGTGGTTAACATCAAGTGCTTAGGGAAGTGTATAAAAACAGGCCGTAAAACCAGTAATATTTCCTCTAGAGTACTGTCTAGGCTCCTACTAATTCATGATTAAGCATCTCCCAGGTCTCTAATGGTCCTCTTCCCATTCCCCTGTGCAGCCAGCTACCAATCATTAAATCTGGACAGTATTGTCCAGTATTCCTCGTTGTATAAAGCTGGAATATACACGAGATATTCAGTTCTTCTCACAATAATATGGACGTTTTTGCCTTGCTTTTATTTTGAGTACCTGAAACATTGTGCATCTCAAGCAGAGACGTGAAGCGTATGATTGGTGGTTAGTATAAGTGGTTTTTAAGAGCTACTAAAAGTAGATTTCTGAGAAAAACTATTAGTTTTCTAAAAAAAAACGAAAACAAAAGTAACTTTTATATTTGATAGTCTCAAAGCCAGTTCATGGTGTATATGGGAACAAAGCAATTGCTTTCAATCCTTTGATCAGATAACAAAGGCAAAAGAATAAAAAAGGCAGTTACAGCAAGAAGAGAGAGGATCCTTCAAAGTGAAGCTTCCAAACAGCAACTAATTGTTATGAGAAAATGGAACTGGTCCAAAAAGCTCCCATAAAGCATCAAGCATTTATGCAAACTGTGGGCCAAATTTTGGCTCACACTTAGATATGATGGACAAAGGATGAAAAAAGAAAGAAAAGAATCAGAATCACAGGATAGCTGAGGTCTGGAGATAATCTAGTCCAATCCCCCCTGCTTAAAGCAGTGTCAGCCACAGCATGGTGTCCAGGACTGTGCTGAGTCAGGTTGTGTGTCTCTAGGCTGTGGAGATACTGTTCTATTGCTTGACCATCCTTACAGTAAAGAAGTTCTGCCTTATGTTTAAAGGGACTTTCATCTCTCTCAGTTCATGTTCCTCATCTTTTGCCCTTTCACTTGACACCACTGGCTCTGCTTTTGTTATTCCTTCCCATCATCCAAACATCCACTTTCTCTAGTGACAGCGAGTTTGGTAGACTACCAGCTTTGGAAAGCCAGCCACTGCATAAACCAAGCCAGACTACAAGTCTGGCCAACATCATGGATTTACTGTGGGAGTTAAAGGGGAGCTTAGCTCCCTGTTATCTCCTCTACCCACCAGCCAGCATGCTGCTGAGCAGTCTGGCTTGCCTACAACCTCTCTGCAGCAGAGAAAGAAGCCTGGGACTGCATAGCATCTAGAAAGTATTTGCATCACTCGCCTGTCCTGTGTTAATCAAGGTGGGGAAGAGCG
>NW_010398385.1:10140-22664 GCF_000710305.1 Buceros rhinoceros silvestris
CATGAAGGGGTTGCATCTGGCCCTGGGCAAGATAAAGTCAGACTGCCTGGGGAACTGACGACAGCAAAGCACTCAGCCACTTCACAGAGCTAATACCATGTTACAACGTGAAAAACAGCTTCCAGGTTTTGCTGGGGTTATCCTGTTCTTCTAAGCACAGTCTGACAGGTTAGATGTTAAAATGCAGTCATAAGCACCAAGGGTGCCCAGGAAGGCTGAGCTAAACACCTCCAAACCTCAAATTCCTTGGCATCTACAGTATCAGAATCCTGACAATCTATAGTACTGGCTTATCTTTTAAGAACTCACCAAACAATAAAACAGCTGACACAACTGCTCCTCCATGCAGGTTTTGGCTGGCATAGAGTTAATTTTCTTCACAGTAGCTGGTATGAGGCGTGTTTTGGATTTGTGCTGCAAATGGGGTCAATAATTCAGGGGTGTTTTCCATACTGCAGAGTCACGGCCTTTTCTGCTCCTCACATCATCCCACTAGTGGGTAGGCTGGGGGTGCACAAGAAATCGGGAGGGGACACAGCTGGGACAGCTGACCCAAAGTGACCAAAGGGATATCTGATACCACATGACGTCATGCTCAGCATTTAAAGGTGGGGTAAGAAGAAGGAAGGGGGTGGTATACAGAGTGACAGCATTTGTATTCCCAAGTCACCATCATGCTTGATGAAGCCCGGCTTTCCTGGAGATGGGTGAACACCTGCCTGCCCATGGGAAGGGGTGAATGAATTTGCGGTTTTCGTTTGCTTGCATGCACAGCTTTTGCTTTATTTCTTAAACTGTCTTTATCTTAACTCACTAATTTTCTCACTTTTACCCTTTAGATTCTCTTCCTCATCCCACTGGGAGGGAAGAGAGGAAGGGGCTGGGAGGTGCTTAGTTGCCGGCTGTGGTTAAATCATGACACCCTCTATGAAGATCTCTTACACAATGCTGGAAAACACTTCATCAGGCACCATTTGATAGGAGAAACTGGAGAATGCCAGTGATCCCCATCAGCTCTCTTATACCTGGGAGAATCTGATGAGAATAACTCAAGGCTCAATGAGTTGGCAAGAGCTCTTGGAGCAATAACTGCTGCTTTCCTTTTATGGCAGGTGAGACTCTTTCCAACAGCAGTCACTTGCTAAAATTTAGCAGTGATCTAAGACCCAATGTGATAATGTTGAAAAATTAAGGATGCCTAGATTACCCAGCCCTACAGGTGGAGTAAGCCTCAAGTTCTTCATACAGAAAATTTGTATTCTCCTTATCTTATAACCAGGAAAAATGAAGTGTGGAGGCGTTGCTGAGTACACAACTCTAAGCTAGTTACATGATTCACCACTTGGATTCCTCACTGATACAGAGATTAAAGCATCCTTGGTTAATTTATTTCCTACCTTCTCTAGTTGACTTCATCCCACAATATCCTAAAACTCACTTAGATCCTCTCCATAAGTTACAAAAGCAAAGTGATATCCTCAAGAACAAAATGCAGCATTCAGAATAAATAAAAAAAACCCCAAATCCAAAAAGCCAACCAACTAAAAAAACCCACCAACCCCAAAACACGCAGAATTTTGTAGACTGTTCTGGTGTTAGAAGTATCTAAAAACTGAAAATGTGGTCTGCACTTATCCTTCAATGGCCAGGATTTTTAAAATATACCTGACAGAATCTTAACCTGAAGCAGCCTGTAATACAAGTCAGCGAAGGTTAGCATCCAGATATTCCTCAGTATATTGCGACAGTTTGGCAGCCTAGCAAACATTACCAAGCATCAAAGCAGAGAATTGAAATCAATGATTAAGTTCCCTAAGTGGGTATCAGCAGAGAAAAGTTATATTGAAGAATGTGTGTTTTCATTTCGCAGTGGCAAGAAACCAAAGGTAAGCTAAGAAGAGTTTGGACATCTCACAAGTTTCAACTCTAATGAAAACATTACGTCAGAAAGATTTCCTTCAGATTTTTACTGATCTGCTCTGTTGAAAAATTATCCTCATTCATCTCCAGAACAAAAGACAGAAAAGTCTTTGAAGAAAAAGTCTTTAATGGAGCCTTCTACAATTTCTTTGTACCATTCTGCCCTAGGAATAACGACAAGCTATCTAGCTACGGGAGCTTACAAAGTAACTTACATTTTGCTAGAATTAATGATAGAATGAGCCCAACACAGTTTTATAAATTCTAAGGCCTGAAGAGATCGTTGTGATGAATAAATCCTGTATTTGTTCCTCTACTTAATTACTTACACCATTAAAAATGCAATTTATTTCCAGCTTTCTGAGATTGCTGAATTCTACTTCCAGTTGCTAGATTCTATCCTAGATGAAAAATTAAGATGAAAGAGAGATGTAAGATATCTCCTTCCTTTCCCTTCAAGTAACTAAATGACAGTCATCAAATCAGTACTTAAACTTCTCCACAATAAGCTGAGTTGTTAAGGTACTTCACTGTAAGGCAGAGTTTCCAATAATGAGTCATGCCGTGGCTCACCTCTGCACCTTTTTAAATTTTAACATCCATTTTCAGGACTGGATACAACATTCCAGTAAAGGTCTCACCAGCATCCTCCCTCCTGCCACCCTCTAGTACACGAATGCACACAGCATCCGATGTCAGACCTCCGAAGATGCACTTCTGCAACAGCTCTTCCAGATACAGATCGGAGTTTTCTTTCTCGGAGTGCACATTAAGATAGGAGGGTATTTTCAAGCACGGTTTCATGACTGACACAAAACAATCTAACCATGGGCTGCTGCTAAAAATGCTGATCTCTTTCCTTCTGTTGTTTTTCCTTCCCTCCCTTGTGTTCAAACCCCAGTGATCCTGTGCTTGTTGATCTGGCTGAAAGAACTATCATTTTAAGTGACACTGTCCTCTTGGGGTACTGATGGTGATATTGCATGCATATAACACTCAATCTACACACTTAACAGTTCTTAAATGAAATCTAAGGAGGACTAGGTCTTTAAATTTGCCCAGTGACCCAGCTCTGACTGGATATTAGCCAGCAAAGACAAGACAGCTGACTTGGCAAGATCGCAGCTCTTTGCAGGAGCAGGCGATGGTTTGGACAAGTTAGGTGCTCTCAAAACAGAGTCATGGTGTGATGGCACGAGTCATAAGAAGCAGCACTCCAGGCTGAATAACCTTTCTGAAAAAAACGCCTCTCTACGGGAATTGCTGGAATAGAACCTTCTGTTTCTGGGGCTGCCCTATGAGATCCAAGGTGAATGCAGCTCTGGATACATGCTGTCTTCTGAGGGTCCCTTAGCTTGGTATTTTCATCAGCAAGAACAGAAGCAGCATTGCCTGATCTCATCTGGAAAGACATAGACTGTCAAGGCAGAAAGGAACTCAAGACACCACAGCAATGCAGACCACTGAAGTAACTAAAAGAGGCAGACCTTGTTTTAGATTCTGCTCCCCCTGCAATCCCAGGTCAGCATGGAGGAGCTGTCACATCACGAACAGCAAACGGCTAGTAGGAAGCTGACCTCTGGTGTTGAGAGCAGCGTGCAGAGAGAAGACAGCAAGGAAGGCAAGCTTCTGTGCTCCTGAGTATTTCTTCACAGGCTGGGTAGTTCTCTGATAAGATTCACTCACTAGCATCACTTCAGACATATGAATAAAACCAGCTGATGAATGAAAGCAACTTGTAGCAACATACTACTGTTCTTGGCAGGAGTATTGCTGTTTTCATTTCTGTGCTTTCATATCAGTTCTTCCTCCACAAAGCATCTAATCAGCCAACGCTGTAGAGCAGAAAATTAATGGTTTCCTTCAGAAAACTGCCTCGTGATGCCAGAGAGCACCGTTGGTTTGTTTGTAAATATTTGGTTAGAAAAAGCAAGTAAAATTGGCGTGAAAACATGCAAGAATTAATGCTGTGCCACTATCCAGTAGGGATATTTATAGTACAGAGGTGATGCCAGCCAACATTAACACGTGGTACTACACCAAATGCCTTCACCAGCAACTCTGCCCGTACAAAGCCAGCATTCCCACGGATCCAGTCTGTAAACAGCTGATTGACAGGAGCTGACATAGTCCAGGGGATACACTGGGTGTCCTGTTCTGCTCGGTCTCTACAAAGCACACAAAAGGGAGGGCGCTGGAGCATCCTCACACCCTTCGAGCACGTCCTCAGCCCTCTCTTTGCCAACCAAAATAGGGGACAGGGCTCAGGGGGGGATTGATCCCTGCTTCTTGGTACTCAGTGTCCTTTGAAAATCTTCCAACATGGAGCAAAATACATGTTTCTCTGTAGATGTTCTCATTCAATAGAATCTTATTTTAGGGAGGTGTTGCCTTGCAGAAGTCTCTCTACAAAGAGAGAGATATCATTAGGGCATAGTCTGTGATGAGCTTCAGGACTCCCTGCATGCACATCCACACCAACAATTAAAAGGTCCCTGCTGCCATAAGGCAGCATGGCCACAGGAAAGGAAACTGTCCTCCAGGAAGGGTGTGTCGTTGCTTGCCCGCCTGGCTGAAGTGGGAAATCCCTCCTCTGGTTTCCAGTCCAAGCCATGAAGCAGAATTAAGCTTGTCCTGATGTAAAGAGATTATTTCTGGAGGCCCACTCCAGTCTGATTTTATATCATTCTTCAACTTCATACTTTGACTTTTGTAGGAAACCAACACTGCCACAGCCAAAGAGTAGAATCAAACTGATGTGCTAATTTACAGTTCCATCCAATAAACAAGAAGAAACCTTATTTGTAATGCAGAAGGTAGACATCATCAAGGGATGTCTAATGAAAATAGTGGGCGCTTTCCAATCTTGTTTATGTGAACAGAAATTAGATATTATTCCGTAGCCACACACCGAAAACCTAAGATAAAATCAGAACACAGATTGGAGTGTTTTAGATATTGCCTGATTGTCCTCTCCTACCCAACACAGAAAATACCAGTAAGGCATGGTAATCATCACAAATGACAGTAAGCTTTCATTGCCCAGTTATCTTGGCCTTTACATGTGATTTTCAGAATTCCTGCTCCCCAGCTGTTTGCCCAAACTGACAATTTCTTTTTCCACTTCATCTGGAAGTCACATTCTCTCCTTTCTCTTAACTAATTCTGCAGATATGTAAATCCACGTGCTAAGTAAAAGACAAAATGCATGACTAATAGTGCAAATGGCACCCAGTGAGGCTTGGAGAAAGCTGATGATTCAAGAAATAGTAGAATTCAAATTGGGAGACAATAGCTTGTTAAAATGTTAAGCAGCTGGTGGTTCACACGGAACATGGTCCCACCTGACTGTCATTTGTAAATTAACTGAGACTTCCTTTTGGTGGCACCTACATTGAGAGTCCAGCTGAAGTCATTTACACACTGTAGCACAACTCAAGAAACAGCACGACAGTTTTAGTATTCAGGCTGGGGCTACAGCTGTAATACCATATGCAAGAAATGATAAGAATTTGTTTCAAAGAAGAAAAGGAAATTGCAATTTTCAGAGCATGTGAAGTCTGGAAGGATTAGAGGCTGTCAGAGATCATGCAGTACAACAGGAAGAAGCTAAGCTCTGATGCCTTTAAAGTATGGGAGATCCCAGTGGGACTCGGTTGGAAATCTTGAAAACCCTTTTGCAAACCTGAAAATGTGTTTCAAACTTTCCTTTGCAAAACTAAATTCATTCGTCTTGGTGGGAATACAACTTCAGAAAATAACATTAAGAAATCATAAATAGTTCAGCCACAACAGCAATCTAATACTTACAGATAAACTAAAATGCTTTAAAGGAAGAAAATTAACAGCAAAGAGCAACAAACTAGCAAAGCTGGACAAGACCTGTAATTTACTGGTGATATTCGAGGGAACAGAGTGGAGCTGCAGGCTGGTCTTACAATACATGTGGAACTGTAAAAATTGTGAGTTATCAGATTTGCATAGCCATGAATCCACTGGGGTTTTTCTCAGGTCGCAGAAGTCCATTTATTTGGGAACCTCTTCAAGAGAGGATGCTTAGAGTTGTGCAAGGTGTCCTGTACAGAGGAGCCACCACAGGGCTGACAGTTCCTGGAAGTTTACCAAAAGTGCTGCAATAGCAGGAGGGAGTTTTTTCCAAGCCTCAGCTCCATTGTTTAAACACAAGTTCTGCCTCTGCTTTATTTCAGAACAAAACATTGCTAGTCCTCATGGCAATAAAGGAAAGATTTAAACCACTAAACAGATTCCTCTCTGAAAGCACAGGAGGCAAATAAAAGAAGTCAAGCTTTATCATCTGTAATAATCTCATGATTTTGAGAGCCTGCCTTGCAATCTCTGAATGATTAGACTTGGCAAACACCACCCTCGGGGAAAAATCTCCTAACTACTGAAGAGATCTTCCCTACTCCCTGAAACATGAACTCCCAATGCTTATTAGTACTACATTTTCTACCTCTAGTTCCTCCTGTCCTCTCACTTTCATATGTCAAATAGCTTTCTGCTGAAGATATCACAAATCTTTACATTGCATGCAAACCAATTTAAAGACATAGATAGATAGATAGATAGATATTCCATCACTCCAAGAGTGCTTATTTTATTTTAAGGTCATCTATCAAAAGAAACAACTACTAACTGATACACTTGTTAAGTTACTACATACAAATAGATATTTTGCCTGTAATGGTTTGTAACAAAAATTATTTACATACACAGCCTTGCCTTTAAAGGTGACGATGCATGCAGTGTAGCAAGGGGGAGATCAAGTCATAGAAGTTACACAGAGGAAATTTCACATGCTTCATGCTCTCCATTCACGTTGCTAGTTTTCTGCACTATAATGTCACTCCAGGGTTTGACTGATGTGCTTGCTGCTCACACTGATTCACACAGCAGTGCTGTGTAACTCACTTTCTCTGCATAGATTCTTCCACAGCGTCCAGCATTTTGGTGTGGGAATGACCAAGTTCAGAAATAAAGCAATGAAAATGGAGGTTGGCTTAGTAACTAGCCCACCTGGCCAGTGTGGTACTGACAGTTCCACCACTGCTAATAATGTCTGTACAGAAGGTCTTATCTCAAGATCTGCAGACTTCACATACTGTGATTTATCTTTTCCCTATCTGAGTTAGACAAGACAGATAATTTCATCTCAGTGCACAGACACGAAAGTATTGCCACAATATGAAGTAATCTAACCCAAACAAACTGATTGGAGCAGAATGTTTGAGGGTACTTAAGCATTACAGCTGCAAGACATAAAAAATTACTTCAAGCTGCTATAACCACTACATCTTAGGCACACACCAACTTGCTCGTTAAGAATTCCTGCACCTCAAACATCACAGAAACAAGGATGTTTTCTATAGCAAACCCCTCAATACACAGAATCCCTCTTTTATTCCCAGGGAACTGCTTGCCAAATTACAGACACCACACTGAGGATCACCATTAAAGTGCCTCCTTAGATTGAAAGACACTGAATGCAAGTGAAAAAATGCAGATCACTGGACCATATCTAAGGCTGCAACAATAGCTTTAAAAAAATCGTAACAGAATTCTGCACACATTATTTGTACGATCATTGAGTTTTTCCACAGCAACACTTCACTTACAGAGGCTGCATGCCTATAATCATGACAGATTAACAACAACTCTATCTTCTCACCAAGGATTTTGAAATTTCTGAGCTTTAATAGTACTGACCCAACTAACCACAGTAAACTATGTGTTAGGCAATAAATAAAACTTAAGGAGTCAGCAGTGTTCTTTATCTGTGTCTGATTTCAAAACCACAGTTGCATGTGGAAACGAAGGAAAGGGAGCCCTCTCAGGTCACTGGATCCAGAGCCTTTTCTTGGCAAGCAATCAGAGAAAATCCATAGCATACCAAACTCTTGCTTAAACTAATAGATGTGCCTGCACTAGCCTTTATAAGCTCTTCTGTCTCCTTGGCATTTAGTAGCCCTGATACGCTTATGGTGGATGCTAAGCAAATCAATGAATTTAGTCTTTCCTTGCATGGAGGCTCTGGAATTCTGAGGCTCTGAAGAAAGTCCATATAAATCTGGATTATTGTCAGATAAAAGGATTTTACAAAATCCCTATCCTCTGTGAATCTACCCATGTAAATGAACTCATCCTTGAAGTTCTAATGCAAAGAATTCAATCAAGGCTGGATCTTCAGTCTTGCTACTGTTATCTCTGACAGAAAAACACTCATATTAGGAAATCTGCTTTGTAGACCATATCAAGGTTTAAGAAATAAAAAATAAAGTAGGCAGAAGAAAACCAAGTCCTTTAAAGTATAAGTTAATAGGGAAAAATAATTATCTGGCACCTAAACATTGTGTTACTCTGTAAATAGAGTATGTGTCAGGGTTGGTTGCAGGAATCACTGGCTGCTCCCTAAGAGACAGGGAGCCAATACTCAAGCACAATAATGCAGCTGGTGGTGCAGGGGGCCTCAACACCCAGGGTTTGTCCCTTTGCACTTGAGATCTGATACTGGTGAGGGTGGTCAGGGCCACCAGAGCCTACTACTGCCCTCAGGGCCCTGACACTGTTTTTGCTACTTAGATTAGAGTGTCAGAAGTAGACTTGATTCCAGGACTTTTGCTATGGAAAGTCAAGATATGATGGTAATGTAACCTTAGTATTTGGAGGGAATGGGAAATAGAAAACTTGTGTTTGGCTTATAGAACATCAGCATAAGAATAACTGTATTTCTGAAAACGAATCTTTAAAACGAGCATTAAATGATGTTTTCAAGAGAAAGTGTGTAGAGGTGTTTTTACTGTACTCGATATCTTTTGATCATCTTCTGCTGAGTCAAGGGGTCTCTCAGTATAGATGGAAGGAGAGCCTTTTTAGCAGCTTTTCATTACAAGACCATCACTTTACAATAACAGATTTAACCCACCTCTGATTGGTTTCTGCTGTGCAAATGCTATAAAAATAATTCCCACAGTAACT
The DNA here is from genome assembly GCF_000710305.1 of Buceros rhinoceros silvestris. Classification (NCBI taxonomy): domain Eukaryota; kingdom Metazoa; phylum Chordata; class Aves; order Bucerotiformes; family Bucerotidae; genus Buceros; species Buceros rhinoceros. The sequence goes on from NW_010398385.1 coordinate 19,057, forward strand.
TAAAAGTAGCTGTTTCCAGGGACAAAGCTATGAAAAAGAAGCCATCAGACTGGCTTTATTAAACAGGTAAGACTGTGGCACACAAATGTTTAGACTCCTGAGGTTAAAAGTGCACTAATCAAACTATCTATCTGGTCTAGACAGGGAGGTAAGTGGGTGGAAGTTAATGACCTGCAATGCACTGGAGATACAACAGGATGGCTGTGCAGCTCTTTTGATCCCCAGGCTCTATAAAATTTCTTAATACCTCTTTTTTCCCCGAACACATCAACAGAGCTCCTTACTATTTTGTGTTTAACAAAATGCTACAGCATAAAAGATGATGTTATGAGTTGATTTAAAATTAAAGGAATTAGAAGGTTACAGTAGGAAAAATCAGCCAAAGCTTACAGAATTTAAATTACAAATCAGTAATTAAGTCCAACTGAAATTAATATTTCATATGATTCATTTAATGTATTATACCTACAAGGTTATATTTACTAACAGAGTTGACAGTATAATAGATACTGTCAATTTTATACTCCCAGAGCCTGTTTATGTGGTAAGAGATATTTGGTATTTGGAAAACAGTTTTTAAAGGGCTGTAATTTGCAGTGTAATTATGTTTGATTGACCACAATTAGTTATCTCAATAAACCAAATCTATGATGGCTCAGATTTCTAACACTGACTCCACTAGACAGGTTTTTAAAAAACTGTCAGAACATGGAGGAGGATAGAGATGTTTTACAAATGAATTTCAAAGCCTCTGATACAAGACAGTGCAGAGAGCAGCCTCTAAAAATGTTAGAAGACTGAATAAACCAGACTCCTGAAGAATACAAGATATAAAGAACATAAGATTTTTCTACAGCAAACCTTGTTTTAAATGAAAAAATTATGGCTGTGACTGACCAAAACTTTAAAACCAATATCACATCTTTAAAATTTCCTGAGGTTGGGAATTTAACACATGCCAAAATTAATTGTTCTCAGTTACCCATCTGCTATCAAAAAGGCACACTTTTTCTGGCATGAATTCATGTAGCTCCAGCTTTTCTTTGATCTTGTTACATCATTTGTCTGGCAGATTAAGGATCCCTTTGTTACATGATCTGCTTTCCCAATATAGGGAGTTAACAGACCACAATACAACCAGCTAATACGCTTTGCTTTGACAAGCCAAACAAAGTGAATTCCTTGAATTTGTTTCCCAGGTGAATTGTCTTCTTAGATCATTCCTTCATTCTTTTTTGAACCCTTACCAGTTTATCACCCTTCTTCCTGGCATATCACCAGCAGCGAGCACGCCTTTCCAGAACGGTCATTCCAGCACTAAATAGAAAAGGCTCTTTTAGGATCTCAGTTCCTTTGCAAACCCCTCCTCTGTAGACCCAACGATCTCTGATGCAGTACAGCACTGGAGTTTCACCACAAGCTGTGTTTTTAAACCACTGCTGCCCAAGATAGGGCTCTCCCCTGTGTGGTAGCATGGCCTGAATTTCTTTGAATATATGCTCAGGCACTGTAATGCAGAGTGATGCTTGTACTCTGCTACAAAGTGATCTAAATCACCCCTTGATCTGATTGTTGCATTTCTTACCACCTCCCAGATATTTGCCTCATCAAACATTTTATCAGCAGTACTTTTCTGTTTAATTCTTATTCACGGATGAACACAGAAGATTAGCATTGGACTTAGTTGTTAATGACTTTTGATAGGCTTGCCTCAGAGGCATCTGATTGCTACATTTTATTTCTTGCCTTGTTTTCCCCCAGCAGCTTCTTTTAATTAATACAATGTAGTCATGGAAAACTCCTTATAGCTGTTAAAAATCATGTAGTACCAACAGCACTCGAATTAATACTGAGCCAGCCCATGCCCTCCAGCATTTTCCTTTTTGATTGTGGGGGTGCATACAAATGTTCTTCAACAATTCACCAAGAAGACTTACACACTCCCATTTAACTTCTTTGGGGGTTATTTTGTGGATGCTTGTTTTCTGTATTGTAATATTCCCTTACAGTAGCAACTTCACATATTACCTAGTGGAGCTTCAGTCTACCTGATAGTACAAATATAATCAATTAAAATTACTGACAACTAAGCAACAATTATGTTTTAATTCTCTGTTTTTTTCTTTCTTTTATCAATATAAATTCACACCCAGTTAGATTATCACTATTTTATCAACTGCTATCAGTAACTGGCATCACCAGCATTCCCAAAAGGTGACAGCACAAACTTACAGTACAAATACCCAAAATGACAATAAACAATATATTCACAGGTAACAGGAAACACTCAGCCACCATATTGGCACAATGCTGATCTCAAACCTGATACCAAAACATCAGAGTGAACCTCCTGGGTCTTTTACCATTGAAAACACATTTAACGCTATTAGTTTCAGATCAGTGCTGGGCCTATGCCTCTGAATGGACATGGAGACATTTTTCCCAAAGCTGGAAAATAGCATTTTAATACTTTATACAAATGTAGGGCAAATAGCAAAATGAATCCAGTCTGCAATATGAACTTCTCTTTGAGGAGCAGGGGCCACATGAATCTCTACCAGCCTTCTGTGCTAATGCACTCACAAAACTTCAATAGCTTTACTGCGGGATCCCAAAAGGCTGAAGCTCTCTGCGGAACCCAGTCCAGCACACAGGCCACTATGCGACTGGGAAGCTGTCAGCATCTGTCTCCAGCACAGCCCCCTCACGTGAATTACACGTGCACTCAGCCTTATGCAAGTCAAGGAATGTCATCTAAGCAATCCAAAAGGCTTTTTCTCTCTCTGCCAAGGTATTCAACCTCTATTCTCAATAAAAAAGGTAGCTTAGAGAAAGATTAGCAGGGAACTCTGATCCCAGAAATCTTCTCTGCCTGTTCTGGGAACATAATTTAAATACATAAACATCTCTAAAGGACCTGGAAAAGTGCCATCTATGAGATGGTTCAGAGATCTGAATTTGTTAGGCAGTATTCAACCCTCTTAGTGTTTTTACTTAAAGCTTTTTGGTTATTCATCAGAAAATACCAAATTTAATAGCAGATTATTATGTAAATCCAGACCAGACTATATTCCATACGCTGCATCACAATCTTTAAATCTACCACTGTAGAGAAGAAAATAACCCACAAACAAACACCCAGTACAATTTCTAGAACTGACTCTTCTGTTAAATCAGAGTTTTCAGGCTTTTAGGGTTCTTCTCAAACATTCTGTCACAAAGAGCCAAGTCCTATCATCTATAGGACTTGGCTCTCAACTGTGCCAGGAATTACACTGTGCATGCAATCTTCATCAAGCGGACTACATTTAGTCCTCAAACTCATGTTTTAAATAAAGTACTATCCTCCATGGATGTGAACTAATAACTTCTTCAAATCTTTTCAGTTCTATTTTCTATGACTTTCTAATGTATCTGTGAGTTTCAGAGTGCTGGGCTCCTTAAGTTGTTATTTCCATAATTTGACTGAGATCTAATAGAAAACTTGGAAGGATTTATCTACATTTCAAGATCAGATAAAGCATTATAGTTTATAAGAAATAGTTAACATGAATTAATGAACCTATTTGCAATGAGATTCTTTCAGTGTGAGGGTCCCAGTCCTGCTG
>NW_010398385.1:22754-32547 GCF_000710305.1 Buceros rhinoceros silvestris
TGCTGAATTAGATCCCCAGACCTATGGAAAGGGTAAATGTTTTGTCAAAGGTGACATCCCTCTTGCCAGGATGACTGATGAAATAACTATACTACCAATAATATATCTGAGTATTCCTTCAGCAACCAGTTAAGTACATCATAATATTTGGTTTAAAAACTTGTATGACAGGAATTAGCAGAGCACACACTGGAGCAAAAGCTGATTTACTGCCAGAGCCTACAGTAGAGCTGTAAACAAAAAAGAAATGAACAGAGATTGTTTCTAGGGCAGATGCCCAGGCATCAGTTCTGAGTCCAGCACTGGTTAATATCTTTAGTTTGACCTTCCTAATCATAAAATATACTTGCTAAGAGAGCCTGAAGATGATGCAACAGTGGGCGGAATGCATAAGAGTGAAACTAGAGTGCCCAGCTATGGCATTTGCACTCAAGAAGAATGTGGGCGTGTTGGAGAAAGGTTAGAGGGAATAACACAGCAGATGGAAAACAAATCTTGATTACGGCTTGATGAACTCAGCCTAAAGAAGAGAAAAATGAGAGATGTCTTTATCAATGTATGCTTACACCACTTACAGAGAAGGGCCTTGCTGGGAAGGCTTTTTAAGTTTGCTGCCAAGAGGATAATGGCTGAAAATCTAAATTAGATCAATTCTGCATTGAAATGAGGCATCATTTCCCAGGGGGCAGACCAATACAAAGTTGAAACAGTATAGCAGGAAGGTGAAGGACTCACCATCAGATGGAGTTTTGTGAAGGAAACTGAGCATCATTCTGAAAGACGTGCTTTGACCCAGCTTTTAAGAAAAACCCTCCAGCCAGTACATGAAGGTAGGATGGAACCCAGCCCTGTTGTCCATTACTTTCTTTCTTGACTTCAAGAAGATTGCCCTCCTCATGCTCAGAACACCTATAGGCTTGCCTTAGGAGAGTTATGATCAGAGCTTTATGCTTCAATGCTTTAATTGGTCTTCTATTGGGATCAGGAAGGGATGTTTTCCTGAGACCCAACCTAGCTCTCAGATTTGTGTTTTCTGCAAGTTTATCATAATCAACAGACAATCTATAGCTGAAGAGAAGGTATTTGGCAGGACAGGGCACAATTCTGCAGTGGTACAATACACCCCTTCTAATGCCTGGTACAAGTGTCTGGCTGACATTCTCAGGATCCTACCCTCTGTGTCAGAGGCTATCTGCACTAACTCAGACTGCCAAGACTTTAAGGTCTCTTTACAGCATCATGAGGTAAGAACCGCTGTGGAAACCATAAGGGTGAGGGCGACTAATAAATAGTCTTCCCTTGGAAGAACCTGGATAGGGGTACCTTGGCATCTCCTATCAGGAGAATGCTCACAGGCCCTGATCCTATAGGAGATGTCAGCCACTCAGACTTCTGCTGGAAAAATGTGACAGCAAACCGCAAACAGTCCAGAAAACTAGGAATCTTCCTAATACAGGTGATGGAGAGCCTGACGAGAGGAGAGGCACTGCTAGACCCATTGTTCATTAGTGCAGAAGAGCTTATCAGAGAGGTCAAGATTTGAGGTAGCCTGGGCTGCAGCGATCATTCCCTGGTACAATTCTCAATCCTGAGGTGTAGAGGATGGGTAAAAAGTAGAGTCAGGACCCTAAACCTCAGGAAGGCAAACTTGGGCTGTTTAGGGTGTCAGTGCATGGGATCCCTTGAGAAACTGCCCTCAGAGATAAAGGAGCAAATGAATGCTGCAAGATATTTAAAGACATTTTTCTAAGGGCGCAAGAGCTTTTCAACCCCAACATGCAAGAAGTCAGGCAGGGGAGGCAGGAGAACACCTTGGATAAACCAAGATCTCTTAGCCAAACTGAAACATGAAACCCAATTACATAGGCAGTGGGGACTGGGATATACATTCTAGGGCGATTATAGAGATATGGCTTGAGAGTGCAGAGAGGGGACTAGGAAAGCCAAGACGCAGCTGGAGCTGAAGGGTTTCTTCAGATACAGAGGAAAAACAAAGGAAGATGAAAGAAACTTATCCGCTGAAGAACCAAAGAGGAGACACAGCTACAACGGACATGGAGAAGGCTGAGGCATTCAACAACCAACTTTTTGGCCTTATTCTTCCCTGGCAAGTGCTCCACCCAACTCACAGAATCTAAAGCCTGGGACTGGAGAATGAAATATTGCCCACCATAGATGATCAGGTTCAAGGCCATATGAGGAACGTGAAGTTGCACAGGTCCACAGGACCTAATGAGATGCATCCATGAGTCTCAAGGAAACTGGCAGATGAAATGGCTAAGCCACTATCTGTCGTACTTGAGAAGCTGCGGCAGTCTGGTGAAGTTCCTGCTGACTGGAAAAGGGGAAACATAACCCCCATCATTAAAAAGGGAAAAAAAAGACTCTTACCTCAGTGCCCAGCAAGATCATGGAGCACACACTCCTGGACAATATGCTAAGGCACATGGAAAACAAGATGACTGGTGACAGCCAACACAGCTTCACTAAGGGTAAATCGTGCCTGACAAATTGGTGGCCTTCTACAATGGGGTTACAGCATCAGAATAAGGGAAGAACAAAAAAATGTCATCTACATGGATTTGTGCAAAGCATTTGACACTGTCCCACACAACATCCTTGCCTCTGAAATGGACAGACATGATTATCTCAGTGTATAAGGAATTAACTGGATTACTGCACTCCCGATTCTGGTCAACTTCTCGATGCTTGGATGAAGACCAATGATGAGTGGCATCCCTCAGAGGTCCATATTTGGACCACTATTTTTTAATTAGGTTTGTCTGACCTTGGTGCCAGGGAAGGTTATGGAACAGACTATCTTGAATGCCATCAAGTGGCACGTACAGGACAAGCAGGTAATCAGGCCCAGTCAGCGTGGATTTATGAAAGGCAGGTCCTGCTTGACCAACCTGATCTCATGCTATGATAACGTGACTCGCATAGTACTTGAGGGAAGGGCTGCGGACGTTATCTACACAGACTTTAGTAAAAGCCTTTGACACTGTTTCCCACAGAATTCTCCTGGCTGCTCATGGCTTGGATGAGTGTACTCTTCGCTAGATAAAAAACCGGCTGAGTGGCTGGGCCCGGTAGTGCATGGAGTTCAATCCAGTTGGCAGCCAGTCACAAGCGGTTCCCCAAGGTTCAGCTTTGGGGCCTGTTCTCTTTATCATCTTTATCAATGATCTGGATGAGGGGATCAAGTGCACTCTCAGTCAGCTGGCAGATGACATCAGTTAGGTGGGGTGTTGATCTGCTTGAAGGTCAGGAGGATCTACAGAACAATCTGGACAGGCTGGATCAACGGGCTGAGGCCAATGGTATGAGGTTCAACAAGGCCAAGTGCCATGTCCTGCACTATAAGGCCACAGCAACCCCTTGCAATGCTACAGGCTTGGGGAAGGGTGGTTGGAAAGCTGCCCAGCAGAAAAGGACCTGGGGGCACTGTTTGACAGCTGTGATTGTTCCCCTGCACTCGGTGCTGGTGAGGCCACGCCTTGAGTACTGCATCCAGTTTTGGGCCCCTCAGTTCAGGAAGGACATTGAGATGCTGGAGTGTGTCCAGAAAAGGGCAGCAAAGCTGGTGAAGTGTCTAAAGAACAAGTCCTGTGAGGAGCAGCTGAGGGGTTTTGGGTTGTTTAGCCTAGAGAAAAGGAGGCTGAGAGGAGACCTTATCACTCTCTACAACTACCTGAAAGGGGGTCAGTCTCTTCTCCCATGTAACAAGTGGCAGGACAAGAGGAAACAACCTCAACATGTGTCAGGGGAGATTTAAGTTGGATATTAGGAAAAATTTATTTCACAGAGAGTGTTGTGAAGCATTGGAACGGGCTGCCAAGGGAGGCTGTGGAGTCCCCATCTCTGAAGGTATTTAAAAGATGTGGGGATGCGATGTTGAGGGACATGGTTTAGTGATTTGACTTTACTAGGTTAATGGTTGGACTTGATGATCTTAAAGTTCTTTTCCAACCAGAAAGATTCTGTGATTCAGTGGCATAGACAGTGGGATCGAGTGCACACTCAGCAAGTTTGACAATGACACCAAGCTGTGTGCTGCAGCTGACATGCTGGAGGGACAGGATGCTATCCAGAGAGACCCGGTCAGGCTAGAGAGGTGGGCCCATGCAAACCTCATGAAGTTCAACAAGGCTAAAGGCAAGATTCTGCACCTGGGTTGGGTCAATCCCTGGTATCAATATAGGGTGGGAATGAAGGGATTGAGATCAGCCCTGTGGAGAAGGACTTGGGGGTACTCGAGAAATGGGAAAATACAAGACTGCCCAGGAAAGACACCCAGTCTCCCTGTGTTTACTTGACACTACACTGTAGGAGAGCACAACAAGATCTGTCCCGTGGTCTTTGTGTTCAACCATGGCTCTTCAGCACCAGGGAGCCTCAGGACATCTATTAAATATCAGCTCGTCTCTGTGAAAGCTCTGGCCCAGATTTTACACTCATTGAGCTCAGTCACAGAGTTATAACAACTATTGCTTTGGATGCAGTCACACTAGTATAAGGATCTTGTACTAGCTTTGCTCATGCTGATTTTATGCAAGAAAGCTAGAGCAGTATAGGATTCTTTTTGTGGTCTACTTCTGTCTACATGAGTCCCCATTTCAGACCCAGCACTGTCTAGAACTTTGTAGATACCTTTGCCGGATACTCCAGATTGCCAGTGCTTCTGTCGTGAGTCTATACTCCTCACCCATCCTTGTGGCTCGCAAGTTCCATCCTCCGAGTGCAAAGAAACAGTAGGATAAAGTGGCCATACAGTCACTGGTTTTCCCTATTCATCTCACATGCTGACAGATGGAGCCATCTCTGAGGGCTGTCCAAGGCACAGTTTCTTCTGGACCATGAACTGAGGTGAATGCTATGACCTGAGCTTATGTTCGTGGTGCTCCCACCAGCAAGGCAGAACACAAACCCAACATCCATCACAGTCTCTTTGAACCCTGCACTGCAGGCTGTCAGTCTAGCCAGGAATTTAGCAATCATCTCATTTACACAGAGACAAAAACAGAAAGACAGCTCCTCCTGATGGGAATAAAAACTAATTCCAGCCAAGCAGCATAGATCCTGAATTGCAAATTATGATGACAATATGTCCTTGTTCAGAAGCGACTGTCTCATGCCAAAGAAACGTTCTTAGCATCAGAAGTCTCATCCAAATAAATCACTGGTGAAAACTCCAGCAATGAGATACAAAAGCAAGAGAGAGGCTAGGGCCCTCTTTGCAAAGAATTTGCCACACTGGAGTGAAATGAAGCCACAGTAAACAAGGGAACTTTTGTTTCAGAAAGTATACTCTGGGCAGTAGTACTAATGTGTTGCTTCTGCCTTGGCAGGGCTCTGAAAGGCATGATGCACAAAAGACTGGTGATGTAATTATGGGCACCACAGACCCTAAGATCTGGGTCTGCCTCTGGCTCTATCCCAGCCCCTGTGTGACTCCGTGTTATTTCCTCTGGCCAGGATTCATCTCATCTCACCATAGCCACCTAAGAGGCAGTATCTAGGCTAGGTGCTCTGCCTAGGCTCACTCTGCAGTCCATGGTGGGAGACAGCTCCTTCCAGAGAGCCACTGATCTCCTCTCTTGGACACTAGGCTTACAGCAGGCTGGATGAGCTTTGGATATACTGATCTCTCACTGCTGACTGAAGCAGCAGCTTAGGGCAGAGGCTCTGCTCCTAGCTGTTAGCTGGCTACAGCTGGCTGAGATGAACTACACTCTCTGTGTCTGCTGTAAAAACGGGAGAAGTCTTCTTATCTTTTGCCCTCTTAGATGGCAACCCACTGACATCGTGTCTGCCTTCCTCTGCATCTATGTATTGCCTTTGGCACAACAGACCCTGGCACATCTAACACAACAACAAATACTTCTGCACAACCCAGGAAGCACACAGCAGGATCCTGCTTAGTGTAAGTAAAGTTAGAACAACTGTCTTAACAGGCTAAGCAGAGAGGTTACCATCCTTCAGCTTGTATGCCTCCTGTGCCCCTGTGGCAGGGCAGTGGGAAGGCACTGCCCAAATCCAATTCTGAGCACAGGTGCTGTGAGCACAATAAGATTTTGCTGAGCTGTACAAGGCAAGGAACATTCTGAGCACTTCTCACCATGCTTTCTTTTACAAAGGCTGATGTAATCTGCTCTTCGGAATAGCTGCTGTCTGCTGAATTAAAGAGATTATCAGGCCAATTTAGGCTTCTTGGCAAACTAACAGGAACATTTCCAGGGCTCAGATGGAGTGCACTTCAAGAGAAAAATGTCATTTTGAGAGGAAAATGTAATGCTGCAAAATTGCAAGCAGAATACAATCCTTTCTAGTATAAATGAAGACAACCCACCTGGTTTCATTGTCAGACAAATACATGAGAATGACTATTTGGGATCACGTGAAAGGTCCCTGTAGCCGAGTATCTTATCTCCAAGAGCACTGGGTAGCCACTGCTTAAATACTGTGAGAACCTCAGTAAATATAGCTATATCCCCTCATATGGACTCAGTGTCCAGCAACTCACAGTTATGATCTTACTGAATCAGATGGTCTGTCCTTCCAAACAGCAAATGGGCCCTCCATGAATTTATCTCACTTCTTTTGAACCCATGTATATCTCTGTTCTCCAGATCACAAAGGAAGGAAGAAAAGTTCCACCATTTCATTATGTATCATATTATTCTGTTTTAAATTTCTCTTAGTCCTGCTAGTCAATAATTTCATAAGGTCTCCCTCATTCACTTTCCACATGCCACTCAGGGTTCTACATACACATACCAAGTCCCTCTCCCTTTTCTGTTATAAGGGGTTTTTTATAAGTCTGTTTATGTTCCCTGATTGAAAGTCATTATATGTTTTTCTGTTGATCCTTGCTGCCTTTTTCTGGACTTTTTCCAATCACTGCACAGCCTAACACACTCTTCCTTGGAGTTCACAGCCAGAGCTGCACACAGTAATCAAGGCGGCAGTTTATCATGAAACCTGTTTTGTTCTCTTTTTAGCTTTCTATTGTTGTTCCTTCTGCTGCTTTATATCCTGTTTTCTATTCTGTTTCCACTGTATCCAGAAGCTTTGTTTTCTTTTTCTTTCATAGTAATTCCTATCAATTTTTGTTTTGCCTTTTTGATTATTGCTGAGCACTACCAACTGTTTGAAGAGAAACAGGTCCTTGAACGACTTCAAGATCACCTTCCTGAATAACAGCAATCTCCTTGGAGCCCAGTGCTGAGCTTTTTGTCCCACACACACCGTGCTTCTCAACAATGAACTTCATTAGCCATTTTATCATAGCTGATATATCTTCAGCATTCATTCAAAAAAGTTCCTTAAAATACATACCAAATGACTTGCCTTGGTAGTTCAGAATATTCACAACACACTCTAACTTTTTCAGCACTAAGAACACTAAAAAAAATGTCTACCCTCTAATCTGCAAGTACAAGATTAACCGAAACGGCTGGTGGGCAAAGATGTAGCTACTGGTAAGGTCCTCTCTTTGCCTTCTCCACATTCTGTCCTTCACAAAGAATTCCTAAAGTTGGGGTATTTAAGGCAAAACATTTAGTGCTTAATCATGCTAACTGCAATTCGCAATTCCTGGTTACCTGTAGCACCATTAGTATTAAGCCAGATGGAGGATTATTAGTGCCCTACTGAAGAGTCATGTTTTACTTAAATTAATAAAATAGTAATACTCAGAGAGGAAGGACAACTCTCCTGCTAGAGGTAGTGGGGAGACTGACTGGATCAAAACACCTGGTCCTTCTCACAAATCTACTGACTATAGTCTTACTGTTCTGTAGTCTGTCCTCTTCTGGCAGCAAGGAGAAGGCTCTGCTAGCTTTGTGATACTGTTCTTTTCTCACCCCTCTCTGCCTTGTGTCAGATTTAATGGTAAGACCTGGGGGGATATCTTCACAAGGAGAAGATACCCCAGAGATGTGCAGGTGGGCTAATGCTCTAATGTTCACAAGCTCTCAGTAAAAACCAGTGGAAACTTAAAGTAGTTTGGGATTTCTGTCATTCGTCTGTATTCCCTTGTTAATTACCAACACCCACCTGATGTAAAGCTCTGAATTTAAGGTCACTGGTCACTACATGAGAATGCCAGCAATGTGACTCCACAGCCCCTACTAACAGTGGAGAAGAGTAGAGTCCTGGTGAGTTCCAGAATTACTTTCAGGGGACCTGAAAAATTTATTGAGTAGTCTGCTGAGAAGGTAGCATTGAGGAGCCAAGACTACCTGGGTGAGAAAGGTCCCAGGAAAACTTGTGTCACAACTAGTCTGCTCCCTTTGGGAATTCTCCTGGGAAGCCACGGTCCTCAGGGGGAACTACCAGAGGAACTGTCCCTTGCCTAAGAAGCTGTTCATGATAGTCAGCACTTCAGGCAGAGCTAGAAAGTAAAAAAGAATACGAGAACAGGAGAGAAGGTTTATTCACAGTGATGTTACTATCCCATCTACACAGGTGTAAAGGGGGAGATGTGAAAACAAGAATTCAGAATACAGCCATCAGGGTATCTGTAAGCAACAAGACACGATGAACAGGAGGAAATGTAAGGTTGATGCATGGTGTTAAAATATCTAGATATGTATATATATAGATACAAACTGAGCAGGTAGAGGTGATGTACACAGCAAAACAACAGCAACAACAAAAAGGTGAGAAAACATCAGCTTGTTAGAATTCGTTTCCATTTCCTGAACACGAGAGCAGTAATATCGTATAAAGACTAATATGGAATAACACGGCATCCCCTGAACCTTATGTTCATTGCCACCTCAAAGCTACCCCATGTCCAATCCCAGACACTACAGCAGGGAAACTGCCTTTTCACAATATCCAGGCCTGATGGGCCCTAACGGAGAGTTTATCCTCTGAGACTGCTCTGGAAGGTGTCTCCTAACCAAAAAGCAATGAGTCCATGCCTAGAGAAGGCCTCTCATGATTTGCTTCTGGCAAAACAATATAGCAGCAATTATATACTCAGCAATTAAAAGGGCAGGAACAGAGAAATCAGAGCCCTTGAAGTAAGGCAAAAAGCATTAAGGGGTGTTTCTAGAGGCAAGTCCTTAACCAAGAGGAGAGTCAGCACTGTCGTAAGCCAAAAGTCACACCTAACGCTGTCTATGCCTGTGCCTACACATTTCTGAATGTTTATGTCATGGAATGTAATGGCCTAATCCCTATCTTGAGTTAAATCTCAATTTACTGCTTTGAAATTAGGTGAGTCCATGCCCCAGAAATGTGATTTGATCTCAGGGCACCTGTTTAATAATTTAAATTTCTCCGTGATTCTTTTGCATGTGTTACTTACAAGAGCCATAGCCCACTGCAAATAGGTCCTTGTACTTTGGATTCCTGTAATGAGAAAATATATACAAGATTGCAGTTATTATTAGCCATATAGCACCACAGAAATGCAGTGTTTCACACATTAATATCAGAGCCCATTCTCACAGGACCACATACAGTCTGAGGGCTTGGCCTTTTGAACATATGCATGAGTAAAGGTCACAAATGAGTAATTCTTCCAGACTCAAGGTGCATTAAAAAACAGAACATCAGAAGACCACAACAGTAGATTAAAAGGATAAGAAGGGAACAGACAAACATGTCACTCGCCAGCACTGTTTAGCTTATCCATTTCATAATCACTGGAAGTTTACTCTTAAAAATGAGGTCTTTGAGGAAAAGAAAAAGACAGGAACATGTCAGTTTCCATCTTTCTGGGGCAAGAATAAAGGAGTTTCTAAACCACATAAAGTATTAATGCCCAATAAACTTA
>NW_010398385.1:32651-42407 GCF_000710305.1 Buceros rhinoceros silvestris
CCCATTATTAAATAATGAGGATGCTATCAGTTCATGAATTCATGATCACTCCCACAGGCCTGGAAGGGAAATTCCCTTCTGACCCAGTTGGTGAACACTATATTTGCTGAGGCATTGCTGACTATGAGCAATTAGCTGTCTACTATGTCTCCTCAAGTTCTTTATTTGACAAACATCTAGCTTCTTTACATGGGACAAAGGTCAGTACTGTTGCTATCCCTGAGCTCACACAGCACAACCAGTGAGTACAATTCTGTGGAATGAATGTATGTGAAAATCATTTAATGAGCATTTTCTCTGACTTGCTATTATGAATTCATAAAATAAAACCAATTCTCTTTTGATTTCTCCTGGTTTTCACTTGGGCTAATACCTAGGCAACCTAATGCTCTAGATCTGTCTACTAAATGCACTGTCACTGCTAACAATGTGAGAAAAAAAATTAAATTAGAAAAGCTTTATTACATAAGGCTATTTGGAGTAATTCTTTCAATTTCAGGGCCATCTTCCTGGTATCATTTCCTGAAGATAAGAATAACAGCAGCTCAAACTACCTATAAAAGATGCCCTTTCTCCCAGTTTTACATCTCATTTTACTGTTATTTTGTAATTCTTACACAACTACATACTTGATATTCTATTAATTACTGCAGTGGCTTGAAAGCATAGAGGACTGCAGTCCTGCTCTGTGTTTCCACTGATTCTCTTTGGCAAGACACAGATGTGTTCACATGGCCCCACAACAAGTGAGAGGAGGCCTAGCTGGAGAGGAGCACAAGGCAGGAGCTGATTATGTATGTCTCATGCTCAGTGCATGAACCGAGCCAGTTCTTGGGAGGATCAAGCACATTAAAAAGTAAAAGGACTCGATCAAGTTGGTGATGAGTGGTTTTTTCATTACAATATTTACAGTGGTAACATTTCAGAAAAACAGAGTTGATTTGAAAGTATCAGTGATCATTTTTGGACTGACCAGGAAAAAATATGCAAAAGTGGACTGCAGGTCAAATGCCTGCCAAACTGAACTGGGTAAGATGCCAGTACACAAATACTGCTGTTGTCTGGGCAGAGACTGAATATGTATCATGCATAAAGGTGTAGTCTGGTATCAGTGCCTCAGCATCTTAGAGTCTATAGTGTTCCCTGTCTGGCACATGCAATGTTTGCATTTTATGCTGCTTTAATTCCTCTGTGTTGATACTTGTCAAAAAACATAGTCATTATCCCTTCTCCTCTCCCAGGCTTTTCACGATTGATTCCTACAACATATTGTCCAAAGATATAACATGTCTCTCCCACCTTTCCCAAGAAGGGACTTTTGCTCTGCTAACTGCACTCACCTTGCCTTAGTGCTGCACAGAGCCTGCTGTGCCTTCGGCTTTAGCTGAATGGCACAAACCTGGCATATTCAGCCTTACACAAGGTGCTTTGCATCCAGAAGCATTTGTAAGCGCTGCCAAAGAGGCTAACTGTAATTATTCAAAATAGTGTTCCCAGAGGAAACAGCCTTGGCTTGTAAGGTGCTATGACATTCGATTTCACTCCCCTGCGAAGCGGCAGCGTTAAGCTTGTCATAAAGAGACGTACCAGGAGATGGCAGTAACTGCAAGTCTCTTCGTTTTGTCATACTGGAACTTCCAGAGTGGGAGAAGGGTTCCTTGCTGGTCTCTGTATTCATCCGAGGCATCCTCAAAATACTTAAAATCTAAACCAAAAAAAAAAGGCAAGGAAAAGGTCCCTGTGTATAAATCAAATAAATCAGCACGGTGCAGTGCCAGGGAAGGTTTAAAAAACTACTGTTACCATCACGAACTCTGCACAAACCAATCGTTAGTATAAAATTTGACTCAGCCCTTAAGTCTCAACTCCAAACCAGCACCTAAGCCCTGCAAATGCATTTTACCGAGCACCAAGTCCTCACAGGAAAAAACCCAAAACCAATCAACCAACCAAACAAACAAAAAAACAAAAAAACCCCTGATGATGTAAAAGCAGGTAAAAGATGATCAAGAAAGCAGAAATTTGGAGCGAGGAGTGACGCTGGGCCACTCCCATAGTTAGATGTGGCTTTTTAGGAGGGACCCGAGCAAAGACAACAAAATTGTTGCAAAATAACATCAAGACTGAGTGTGTCACCATGGCTGAGACCTGTTTGCCAGCAGACTGCTGCTCAGCACTGGCTGCTGCCTCCAGCACCTGTATCCAAGAGGGAGGTACCTGCTGAGGAAGGGAAGTGTCACAGGGAAGAAAACAATGACTAGTCTTGCTGTCCCCAGCCAGCTCTGAGCTGGGCTGATGTGCATGCCCACAATCCGCTGTACTGTTTGCCTCGTGTGCAACTAGCAGGTTCCTAGCCTCACTCATTTTAGCTGTTTCTCCTATTCTATTCTATTCTATTCTATTCTATTCTATTCTATTCTATTCTATTCTATTCTATTCTATTCCACTCTATTCTATTCTATTCCACTCTATTCTGTTCATTCCATTCCATTCCATTCCATGCTTGCTACATCTGTGGCCACTCATCTGCAGGACTTCTGGCTTGAGCTAGAAGCATCTTCCAGCAGGACCATACCTTGTGCAACATCATCAAATGTGTTCTGATTCACCATCCGCTCCATTATTTTAGCTGCCTTTGAGGTCTTGGTTATATCATCACTCTGCTGAAAAGAAAAACAAGGAAGAGAAAATGTATCTCCTATCTGCTTACAGGTCCTTCAGACCTTGTGTGACTGAAAAAACCTGAGTCCTTGGATCTTGAAGACAGGGTAATTTGGTAATTAGGTGCTCATACCAGCAGCTAATAAGGGCACTTGAATTACAGCAATGACTTTATTATAAGTTTAGCAAGAAGCCATCCACAGCTGAGCAGCAGTAACTTCAGTGTTTGTTCCAGCTTTAGTTAAATTGGAAGGTACTTACCTGTGAAGGTGGTTAGAATCCTGTCTTCCTCAGCTCATTCAAGCTACCTCACAATGGGGTGAGCTAAAAGCACACACATGCCTCCCACATCTCACTTGGTAATAGTTCATTACTTTCAGTAATGAAATCATGGATGCTTGATCTTGCACAAGCATCTTCTCTTCTCTACTTGGAAAGCTTCAAGGACTCGTGTTAAGATCACAGGATTGAGGAGTTCTTCGGTCAATCACTGGGTAATGCCAACCTGATGCATTTGTATTTCCATAAGCTCATACAATATATAACCAACATGCAAAGAGCAATTTGCTATCCAGATGCTGTGGAAATTGTTTTGACGCAGTGAAAAATCATATCCTCCTGGCCAGGGAACATACAAGTGGGCAAGCCTGTGTATGTGAAGGTGTGCAGACATACCTGCATGTATGCAAGTATTGGAAAACTTCTTGGGATTGGCATCTTGCACAGTCAACAGTCTCTGTGTAACTGTATCAGTAATAACACGTAGGGTTAATACTGCCTAGGAAACTATGCCCGAAACAGCAAACTTGGGTATGGACGTAGCAAAAATGTGACCAGTGGGAAAAAAGTTATTAGATGCAGGTTGTTGATACGGAATGAGACTAGGGTGGAGAAAGGGAACAATACAAGTGGATGGGGGGAGAAGTGGCATGGACAGATGGAGAAGGGGGAGCATAAGAGGGGCTGTTTGACTGTCAGCAGGTAACTGGATGGTATGTTTGTCTGACAGAGCCCTGTGCCTGATCACCTCAGTCTTATAACCATCTGCTTACTAAACTCTATTCCTAACTATCTGTTGCATGAGTGTGCTCTCTATCCTCTGTGTGTATGTGTCCGATCACTAGCAAAATACAAACTGGATTAAGTGGCAACAAGGACAAGAAGCCTGGGTGCCAGCAATGGGAAGGGCAGAGCTCAGAAGTCCCCAGAAAGTGCTGGGCCATGAAGATGATGGCAACACAGCTCTGTGCAATGATGTGAGAATTGCCAAGGCACATGCAAAGCACTCTGAGGGCGTGCTGCTCCAAGGACCTGAATCCCCACCCACTACCACTGCCCCAAAGTGCCACCAGTGTTTCATCCTCCAACCCCGACTAGGGACTGATGGCTGCCAGCACAGCATGATTTCCTCCACAGTAGTGACTCTGAAAAGAAACTTTTCATCCCTGACACAGCTCAGAGAGTGCCCTGAACATGAAAAGAAAATTGAAATGATTTGCCAAAACTACACCACACAGTCACAGTCAGAACCACGAACATTACTTCAGATTATGTGCATCTCAGCCCTCTGCTTCTTTTCTTGGGCTCTGCACAGGCCCAAGGGAGACTAAAAATCATGCTTCAAAGGGCATGAAACTCAAAGCACTACACAAAGATTACAGGACAGAGGAGGGGAGAAAACAAGCAATTCTATAATCTACAATACCTTTTATAAATCTGTAGTTTGCCTGCATCTTCAGTAATGTGTGCACTCATCTTTTACTATCTCAGAAAGGATAAAGAAGAACTTAGAACCAATTTCAGAGAAGGGCAACAAGGATGATAAGTTTGGAATGGTTGCTGTACCAGGAAAAACTGAGTAGGCTGGGACTTGCCAGTCTGGAAAACAGACGGCTTGGGAAGACATTAGACAGGTCTATGAAATCCTAAATGGCCCAGAGTGGATGGACAGGGACTGACTGTTCACTGTCTCTTCTGGTATAAAAAGTAGAAGTGTCAAGAGAAGCCAGTGGAAGTCGAGTTCAAAATAACCAGCAGGAGGTGGCTCTTACAGTGGATGACACATCCGTGCAATTCCTTGTCAAAGAGTGTCGTGGATGCAAGAATTTTACATGGTTTCAAGGAAGACTGAACAAGTTCTCCCATCTATGTGCCAAAGCACACAGGAAGCTTAGGAAATAGCTGAAAATAGTTAAAGCTAGAAGAATATTTCGGACTGGCATATACTCTTGCTGTGTTCTTACCCTTCCTGAACACATTTATTTGTGGCTAGAGCCTTGATCTGAATCAGTGTGGCCACTCTCATGGTCGTCTTCTTCAGATTTTCCATGTCTCTGTGGGAGGACTTTTCGATAATAGCACCGAGAGTTTTCTGTCATGTTCAGAATTTAAGAAAGTGCAGGAAAAGTTGTTTTAAAATTTTAACGCAGTAAGATATTCCCTAGACATTGGTAACTAATAAGTACTAAGAAAAATTAAAGAGGGAGAGAAAAAGTATGCCTGACAAGTAGAAATCAATACTCCCAATCGCCAGGATTTTTCTTTTAAGTTGTCGTTACTGCTTCTGCCACAATAAGACCCATCTTTCTCTAAAACACTTCCTAAAAAAAAGGCAATTCACCTTTGCTAACACTTGTCCAGCAATACTGGGACCATGACTATGAAAAGGCTGTTGGCTGCCACCAGCATATTGCTCTGAGCAAACTTGTCAGAGGTTAAATGTTGGATAGATTACAATTTGATTTAGAAAAAGATAAGTGCAATAAACACTTTTATCTCCAACATCACAGAAGTTGTATTTAGGAGGTATAAAGAATAAACGCCCTGAAGCCTTGCTGGTTCATGAGATGTGTTGGCTTCCATTCACCTATTATGCAGGCAAAAATTTCTCTTACATTTTAACATGCATCTGCTACTGGAAGGAGCAGGGGGAGAATGGCAGTGCTGTACTCTACAGTCATGAGCAGGATCATGGCTCTTGCTCTCTTACACATCCCAGGAAATCTGCACTGGAAGCATTCTGAATGTCCAACCTGAGGCATCATTCTGGATTGAAGATCAGAAGACCTATGTGTTCTCAAAGATGAATGCTAGATTCTGCTTCACCTACGATGACACCAAGATAAGCGGTGTGGTCAATACTCTAGAGGAATGGGATGACATCCAGAGGGACCTGGACAAGCTGGAGAAGTGGGCTTGTGTGAACCTCATGAAGTTCAACAAGGCCAAGGGCAAGGTCCTGTACCTGGATCGGGGCAACCTCCAGTATCAGTACAGGCTGGAGGATGAAGGGATTGACAGCAGCCCAGTGGAGAAGGATAGTGGATGAAAAACTGGACACAAACCAACAATGTGCACTTGCAGCCCAGAAGGCAATTCGTATCCTGGGCTGCATCAAGAGAAGTGTGGCCAGCAGATCGAGGAAGGTAATTCTGCCCCTCTGCTCCATTATGGTGAGACCCCAACTGGAGAACTGCATCCAGCTCTGGAGCCCTCAGCACAGGAAGGACATGGACCTGTTGGAGCAGGTGCAGAGGAGGGCCATGAAGGTGACCAGGGAACTGGAGCACCTTTGCTATGAGGACAGGATCATAGAGAGACTTGGGGTTCTTCAGCCTGGAGAAGAAGAGGCTCTGGGGAGACCTTATAGGCCTTTTAGTACTTAAAGAGGGTCTACAGGAAAGACGGGGACTCTTTCATCAGGGAGTGTAGTGTTAGAATGAGGGTAGATTTAGATGAGCTATAAGGAAGAAATTCCTAATTGTGAGGGTGGTGAGACACTGGAACAGGTTGACCAGAGAAGCTGTGGATGTCCCCTTCCTGCAAGTGTTCAAGGCCAGGTTGGATGGGGCTTTGAGCAACCTGACATAGTGGTTGGAACTAGATGATCTTTAAGGTTCTTTCCAACCTGAACCATTCTATGATTCTATGATCCATAATTTTTTTTTTTTTTTGCTAGTGGAAAGCAGGCTTTAAGCAAAAAAATCCACCTGTAAATACAGACACAATGCATTATTTAAAAGAAATTTTCCAGCAATGCAGGAAACTCTTCAGGTAAATTAAAACAGCTTTAAGTCAGCTTTCCTGTTAGGTAACTACGGTGTTAGCAATGCAGCCATGAATAACTACATTATCAGGGTAAGTTACTTTATCATTGGATCTTGTCCTATTTCAGGTTTGATTTATTCTGTATGCTACTGAAATAAATATTCAGTAGAAGCAATAGATTTAATTTATCTTTCTTTTTAAAAGATCTGTTTGAAACTCAACTTTTTGTTGTAGGCCAACTCTGGGCTAGCTAGCCAAATGTAATGAGAGCTCATCAGCTAACAAATTTGCTTCATTTATTTCTGTGCATAAATTATTTTTAGAACAGCAATAACATTAATCGAATCATATGTAAAATGGATAATGGGCTAGTACTTTGAAAATAAATGTCTTGGTCTTGCTCTACTATTCATTAAGACTAATTGCTTCACATTTGCCTCTCAGTAGCTGGCCAGTTGCAATATGTACCTCCAGTAAACTGAAGCATGAAAAAAGTCTTCTGCTGGTGTCTAACTCCATATCCAGTAGACAAATGCCACCCTAAAGCCAGCGCAGTAACTGCTTATACCTCTGGCAATACGTATACTGTGATCAGAACTCCTGGCTTGTGAAGAAGAAAGCACTGTGTGGGCGTTTTGTTAGATGTTGCACAGCCAACACCTCCATGCACTGCAACCACTACAAATAAAGTACCCCAGGTTGAATCCTGTCAAGCAGTTATTAATTTCCAGAGTTGTACTCATCTGTCCATTTTCACTGTTCGCATTTAATTCTGATACGCTGCAATCAGCAAACTGAAGACGAGGGAGTAAGTAACAACTCATCCGCTCCTAGGGATGACCAGGAAGAGGTGAGAAATAATGTGAAGCTTAATTGTGTTCAAATTTCATCTATTATTTCAAAAATAACTGTGGTCATCCGAGAAGTTCCAAATGATAATTACGACCTTGATGGCTGGGCTGTCTCACCAGAGACATCTCAGAAAGAGGTAATGCTGTAGTGAGATAGACAAGTCAGACAGGACCTCAAATGATTCAGGAATGCACATTTCTCTGTTAAATATAAAATTTGTTTGGACCTTTAAAGAACTTCTTCAACCACTTCTGCTTCAGAGGAGATTAGAGACTGTTCCAGTGCAGTAAATTCCAGCCTTAACATATTCCTAACCAGTTCACATCCATCTGTATTCCTGATGAGACTATATTCTGCCTTAGTCATTCTTCTTCCTGTGCTGTCTACCTCAGATTCCCTCTCCACCTTTGCATTATCAGATAAATACACTAAGATTTTTTTTGTCTCTTGTATCCAAGCTTTCAATTTCTTATATTCTTTTCTGTACCTATGCAGGTTTGTAATACATCATCTTTGATAAGGGGTGATCATCCCACCTTACATAACAGAAATAGTATTTCTTTGCTCTCCCTCGCACAATACGTTCCAACATGTACTTGTCCTGTCACAACCACATCACAACTCACCAACCGATACACTCATGTTTCTCCCTGTCATTTCGAACTGTAAGCCCTCACCTTATCAAAGATTGCACAGTCTTCCTCTTCACCCGTCCCTTCCAATCTTTACAAATAACTAATTCTTGGGTTTATCTAAGGCTTTCCTAGAGGTACTATAGCTTTATAGCATTTCAGCTAAATTACGTTTACTATACTTTGCTTGTTAAGGAAAACCACAACTTTTCTCTTATGAAAGAAAAAGATGAAATTATTTGGTAAGCACGTGTGATTTTATTCCATTTCATATTTTCTCCCAATCCTCTATTCTTTCTCTCCATATTAATTCTATTGCCTCATGTACTGTTAAAGGTCAGACTAATGGAACCATTTTTACCCCTCTCCCATATAATATATCCTTAGTTTCCTTCAGTTACATAGCTCCACCCCTCTTTGATAGATTCATTAAAAATTCTTACTTATTTGTACTTCTGATTTCATGCCTTGTCATCTCAGTGTGAGAGGAGCTAGCCTGCATCAACCTAATTGCATTAAGCTCTTTGCATTTTCCTTCTACCTCAGATACTGTCATATCTACACTCACACAACAACATGAGAATGGTCATACTGGATCAGACCAAGGGTTTCTCTGGGCCAGGATCCTCTCTGTAGTCAGAGATAAGCAGATGGCTCAGGAACAGTAAGAACAGGACAAGCAGATACAACACTTCGGCCTAGTTCTCTCCACTTCCAACTATTCTCCATTCAGAAAATTTCCTATCATTCCTCTTTGGTATTCTGTGTTCTCCATGTTCTGTTTGCTGCCTTTATTGAAAACTGATTAAAAGCAAATGTCATACCACTGCTTTCATATGTAGCACATCCTCTTCTCCCTAGATCCATCTGAGTGATGGACGTATTGAGAGATTTCCAACAGTCCCTCATCATGGTCTCCACTGAAATACTTTCTGTCATTCTGATTTCGACTCACTCATATTCTTCTTTATATCATTCTCAATCTTCCCTCTGCTGGAATCCATGGTTATCTCCATTCCTTTTTCTGCTGGATGCTTCACCCTCCTGTTTTGACAAACCACATCTTCATTGTTTCTTCTTATTCTTCAGTGCAGTGCATGGCTTCATTACACTTCTTTTCCACTAGTAAGAGGCTTCTACTCTAACGTCAAGGCTCTCCTCTCCCTCTCCCTCTCCCCTTCCTTTGACCACATTATTCCATGGATCGTGTTCTCTCTCTCCCAGTCATCTGTTCTTTTGACATCTTATTCAGTATCAGTGCTGTCTTCCTTTTCTTTCCATCCACTACGTTTTCAAATCCTCATCTGACCCCTACTATCATCTTCAGCTGCGGCTTGAGTTCTTGGATCTTCTCTTTCATGGCCTCCTACCATAGGGAGAGCTTCTATCAGAGATCCACCTCTGATAACATCCACTCATTTTCTACTCTTTTTCCATTGAATCCTGTGCTATCTCAGTAGCTATCAAATATTTTTCTTCCCAGCACCTAGCCTGATGGAAACAATGGTGGAAATCAATTGCTGCTTCTAGCCATTGCATCCTTGATCCAGATCAGCTACAACTC
>NW_010398385.1:42504-50870 GCF_000710305.1 Buceros rhinoceros silvestris
TGCTGAATGTTCCACAGTTTCTCTTCACCAATGATCAAAGGCAGTATGTCCTTGGGAAGTGTTTAGCTGGAACGTCTCTGTTTCAATTACTGTGTATGGTCTAAAGTATGTAACCTGTGCGTTGGAAGCTCCATAAAACCTTCTTCTTCTGCTGACTTGAGACCAGAAGTTCAGATTCTGACACCATCAAACTTTAATTTCCATAGACCTACTCATGATCAGATGTAATGCCTGTTTTAAGTCTGATTTTAGCCTTGGATTACTTCAGGTTGCAATTTTCCAGAACATGAAAATTCCAGAACTGGAAAATTCAGCAGGTTTTTCATACATCTCGAGCTGGTCCAGCAGCCTTGCAGAGGGCCTCAGTTTGGGACACCGGCTCTGCGTAAAGAAGTTTTCCCCTCCAATTGACTTTTTGGCTTCCCTGCAAGCCCCCTGGGAAGTGCTAAGAGTGAAAAAGCAAAGCACCAAAGGGAGGGATCACAGGTGTCTGGATTTCAGCTTTCACTATTGTCAGTGGAGCATGCAGCAGGTTTTTTACAATATGGTTTCACTGGTAGATTTTTTTCTTTAATTTCCATTATCAGCTTTTAGCAGTGCACCCTTTAAGCCCATAATTGTACTGCTGACTTCAGGCTTAATTCTTCAAAACATACTCAGGTGAAAGGTTTATTTCTTTTCCACAGGACTGTGAATGTCGATGGCACAATTCACAGGAAGAAGCCTCTCAGAACAGGTTCCTGGTCTGTTTATAAAAGGCTTTTGATGGCACAGTGCTGCTGGGGTAGCTAATCCAGCCAAATCCTCTACAGCTGAATCAGCCATATGGTATGAAAATGCTAAAGGCAGTTTCAGGAGCCGGCTTCTATTTTATAGATATATCTTAGTTATGTTGATTTCTAGAGGCATGCTAAGAATTGATTTCCATGTTTCTGTATTACAGTTTTCAGTGCATTTTGCTCCAGTCATTACAGAAATTATTTCAGTTTGCTTTCTAAATGGTTTAACTTAGACTGGAGAGGAAAGAACAACCCGTAATCCATATAGGTCAAATTTCATTAAACCCTAATAGAAACTTTCTGAACCCTCTGAGAACATTTTGGAACATAAAGAAAATCTTTCAGGGTTACCATACAGAGTTACCACAGTCCTCAAAAGGGATTCCCATTTTTAAGGTGGGGATATTGTCACTTTAGGGAAAGGGACTGTAGCACCTCTGCAAGGCACTGCTAGGCTACTCCTGTCAGAGAAGCCTGGATTAGGAGTCAGTACCATGCTCGCAGCAAGATTCTCAGAGCTCAGCAGGAGTTATGATACCTGCTGCTCTGAGAAGCCAGAGTTATGGAGAGACTCCAATTCAGCAGCCCTTGCCATTCGCTCCGCTACTCCACAGGATTCAGACTCCTCTCGGGATGATCACATCACCTTGACTGAGGTATCACCATCAGTGTGATTACTGACCATGGCACAGTACTTCAAACACTGGAGAGAGACACTTCCATCACTTCCAAACTAAATGGATAAACAATGCATCAAAGATCCTCCCGCAAATCAGGTCAAACCTCCCAGAATTATTATTCAATTTGAAGTATGCGGCCTTTGATTTCAATTAACTATTACAATATTTTACATAAATTATATATTATACACCATTTACATGTATTTAACTAGAAAATATAGAAATAATAATTCTGTAATATTGTCAATAAAATAATAAAAAATAGAAAAATGCATTTCATTACTGTGCTTCAGTAACACTTTGAAAGAAACCTAAATTTCTTTGCGTTTCAGATGGGAAGATTGTACCTATAAACACTGCATTGCATAGAATTCTTTGAAGAGTCACACAGTGTTTCTACTTATTTCATTCTTTTATCCCTCACATGACAAGACACAAACATGATAACGCACAAAAAAGACAGCCATAAATCTCACTCGGAAATCAGGTTTGAAGACAAGATTTTGGCTTCCCACTGCTTTGTATTCCCATAAAAAGTATACCAAAATGAAAATCCTGTTTCGGAAATGCAGTTCCTAGAAAAAACTAATTTTTTCTTTTCTTAGGGTTGTTACTCATCAGCTGAGACAACTAACTACACAGCCAGCATGACTTGCTAAATTTCACCTGACTTGCATATCTGGATGCATCTACCAACACTCTTCTTCCAGCATCATGAACATACCTGTGACTCCAGAGACATAAACTTTCTTTCTTTCTTCTTCTCCTCTTCTTTCTTTGCCATCTGAGCTTTTGTTTTTTCTTTCTCTTTTGACTTTTCCATTTTCTGAAGCTCCTCCACATAGGCATCATAGATCACCCACTGAGAGACAGACAGAGGCAGGATTTATCAGGACCTGATCATACTCCAGAAAACAGCCATCTTAACCATCACAAAAATATGATAATCCTTACAAGAGTAACACTCCCACTGGAATTAGCTGAAGACAGATGGCTTGCTGCACAAAAAGTTGAAGCCCAGGATTTTTAAAGCTCAGTGGGGCATGTCTTATTTTTTAAGAACATACTGTTGCATTCTTAACAATTTCCTTCTCCCAACACTCTTCTTGGTCCTTTGACCCCATGTCTTTTTTGTAGGATTTTTCTGTTTGGCTAATTTAATAGTGTTTAATAGGAAACATGCATTAAACATCTGCTTTATGACATTTCTCATGTGGTGTTGGAAAATTAAATTGTAGCTGCTTAACACAATTTAAATCTTGGACTCCGACTCTTTAGCTTATGATCAAATGGAAACTGAGAGCAGTTTTACATCTTCTGCTATGCCACATGCCACAAACGTCTTACTTGAGTAGATCCAAAAATAATTTTTCTATTTAAGAAGTAAGTACTTCATTAGTATTGAAGTGTGAGTCCTGTATCTGAAGCAGGTACAGTACTTTCAGGACAACACAAAAGGCAACCTAATTTTGGTACATCAGCAAAGGAGGAGTGTGAGTCAAACACCAAATACAGATACAACATCAGAAGAAAGAAAGGCAGCAGAAATCTTTAGCAAAAAGACAACACTGTGTTGTAAATTTGCAAAATGAAATGAGATGGAGAGGTGTTCCAAGCAGTAGGGAAGGAAAATGAAGATGTGATGAGTAGGTGAAAGAGCAGAACAGAAAACCGGAACAGGAAATAGAGATTATAAGGAAGAACGAGAAGGAAAAAGAGTTAAGGAACAAAGGAACTTACATTAAAATGTTATTTTATATCCACTCAAATTTTCAACAAAATAAAAACAAGGGGGAAATTTTCGTCTTAGCTTTCAAACATTTCATGCAAAATTGAGCAACTGCCTGATTATCTTAAATAGATCTGTTCTCTCTCTCAGGTCATCCCATCATCAGAAAAAAACGAAAGGAAACTCCAGCTGGAGGGAGGGAAGAACTCAGGCAGGTTACTCTGTGACTTCAAGTTCAGAAATAAACTGGGTTACCATTTTCAGCTTGACAGAGACACCTTTGCTCTCCTTCCTATCGCTTTTCTATAACAGCATTTTTTTAGTTGCTGCCATTACGTTATACTTTATCCTGGGCATTCCACTGATAACTAAACAATATTTTCAATACCATCTTGGTACACTGGTTTGAAACAATACTTGCATCAGTGGCAAGCACAAATACATTTTGTAAATGTATGCGAGAGTTGGCTGGATTCCCTTTCCAATGAAAGCTATAGCATATTTCCTGTGTAAAATATAATGCAAAATACTTCTTTTTACGTTTTAAGAGAAGGAGAAAATACCATGGAGTTCTTCATCATGAAGAAATAGGTAGATTCCCACTACATAAAGCAGAGCTAAGTCTATTGCAACAGGCTTTCACGTTCCTTGTGCTGTACTTCTCACTAGGCTCAACTTCAGTCTTTAGAAACCTGCTTTCACATACAGCTAAACTTAGGCAAAGTAAAAACCACAGTGTCCCATATACCAAACTCTTAATGAAACTTCCAAAACTCCATGAACCCTTGTAAATTCCCAGCTATATGAAATCTTCAGAGGTCTCCACGTTCTAAACACAGTGCTCAAAGTGGAGCTATGATAGAGATGTGTCCTACGTGCTTTTTTGTTATTTTGTGCCTGCATTTTGAGACTCCGCTGAACCTGCCTCTGATGGGATCAGCTGATGGAGGTGTCCTGCAGCCAACCAGGTATTGAATGCTGGACCACAGCTCACCCACCTCTAAATAACCAGTTCACCCACCAAGCAGTGATGGAAAATCTTCAATAGGACAATCCCTACCCTAAAGAGAGCTGTGTCCCAAGAGGTGTCAGTGCCTGCAACCTGCAGACCACCTCTTGCTGAGTCCAAAACCATTCTCACACCATGGTTTCCACATTTCCACTCTACTTAAGACTCTCTAAAGCAGACTGGCCAGGGTGGCTGGCAAGCAACAGATCAATTAAAAGCAGCTAAAGCCAGACACTTGACCTTAGAAACATAAATCATTAGCCAGTTCACCTATTAAGGCAGAAAAAAGGGCCACACTAGTTTTCTCTCAGATTTAAACCAGAAAGCAAAGCCACATTACAGGAGTTATGCAAGGAATGCAATGGCAATTTGGCTTTTCCTTTCTCATTTCTCATTTCTCAGTTTCCTAAATATACTCTAAAAGTAAAAAGGATATACCTGGTTAGCAGTGGCTGAGAAATTTTTAAAAGGTGTAGGCTCCGATTGACATGCTCTTTCCTAAATAAAGAAAAAAAATGAAAAAGCATAATCATTGCATTGAAACTCTTTGCAGTGCCATAGTCCTGCTGTGGAAACAGTCTTTTCATAGCAGGTAGTTAGAATAATATTGATCTAAGATTAATTCATTGTCCATATGCCTCCTAAAACACTGCACACACATTATCAGCAATCATGAAGCCACAAATAGATTTTCTTTTGGACCAAAAGAAGGTTCACAAGACCTGATTTTTTTCCAACATACTTCAAATATTTAATATCGATATTTCATTTTGAAGGAGTTGAAATGTTTTTTCCCTCTACCATTTGAAATATCCTGCTACTGATTATGGTACCAGTTCTGATAGCATACCAAATTTGAAAAGTTTTGACCTATATATTAAAAACCCACTCGGGTACAGCATTCAAAACAAAGGAGTTGAACAGAATGATAACCTATAAACAATTAATCTGGTGTTACTGAAATAATTTTTATCACCTTTACGTCAACAGTCTGAAATAAATTAGTATATTTCTGTGAAACTTTCATCTCATGGAATGGCATTTTCTTTCAAAAAACTGTCGTGTCAGGACATTTTTAAGAAGCTGCCTGTAGCATTTCACTGACCTCTGAAGTGAAGCAGTCTCAGAGGTGGAAACTGCATACCCTGTACAGCACACAGCAGTACTTCACAGCTATATTTTGCTTTCAAAGGCAGAATTACACAGAGGCACACAAGCCTCTCCCAGTAAAATCAATGGAAAGAGATTATGCAGATCTGGGGACAGAGAAATAACAAATTTCATGGCCTCCACAGGGATTTTTGAAAGATGCAGAATCTTAGCTCAGATTTTGCAGGAAGCACCCCACTGTTGATAAACCCTCCTGAGATCTTTCACGTCTACTTCTGGGCAGAGATTGTATTCCCTGTAGGAGATAGTAGCTCCAGCAACACAGTAACTCTTAGATCTCTCCAAACCCATCAGATGTAAAAACGCATCTCATTTCAGGTGTAATGGGTGAAAGAAGGCAGGCAGGCTCTCCAAGGAAGCCATATATACTCTGATTCCAGGGCAGCAAGGAAACCAAGAGAATTTTCTCTCTGAAACTTGTATTTGTGAATTCAGAAAGCACCTTTCTGAGCACTTAGCTGGGGGCCAACATGACCAGTATTGCTTGGTCAGGAGGCCCTGTGAAGACATGCTCCCTGGGAATGGCTGCAGACCCAGCAAAAAGCTTAGGGAAGAAACATAAGGTCTTGGGTTTGCACTGACTGGAAAGTGTATGATACGCACAGAGTGGGAGGGAAAAGTACCATGAAGCAGCAGTAAAGATTTGCCATACTAACATGAGTCCGTTACTGTAGTACTTGTGCTTAATGCAAGCATAAATACTTTTATCCTTTTAACATGGGGAGGCTCACATCCCTGCTCCATGGGTAAGAATTGAAGTACAATTCCATAAAGAGACTCTGCAACAAAAAGAAACTGAATTCATGGATTCCCAGCCCTCAGCTACTACCCTAACCATTGCTCTATACTTTTTCAGATGAGAAAACAGACTTGAAAGATGTTATATCCAAGTAGAGGTTTAAGGATTTACAGTAGCACCAAAACATTTTGTAGGCTGTCCAAGAGTCCATTAGGCAAGAATTTTTCTGTCACCGTTTTCATAACCCCAGATGTTTTACCATAGTAAAATACTTTTATCATCCTGATAGTATCTACAGAGATCACAGGATATGACACAAACACAGATGATCCACATGCCCTCCCAAAGGAAAGATCCTCCAAGTCACTGAAGGAAGTGGCAGCAACAGCATACCCGCAAAGGGTTGTTGAGTGTCTGTGAAGCTCTGTCAATGAAGTTGAACTGGTTTGCAAGCTTCTTCTCCTTCACTCTTGGGGGAGGAGGCTCTTGCTCCTCTGCTGCCTCAGCTACTTCTGCTGTTCCTGACTCCTCTGCCTCTTCCTCTCCCGCATCCTGCAACAAAATAGAGCAGTAACACTATCCTGAAAGATCCAGACATCTCTTTCCTTCTTCAAAAGCGCTACTTCTTAGACTGCAGGATTTCTGCTGCCTAGTGAAGGAAATTGTATTTGAAGATTCAATATTTAAGATGGAAACTGGGAGACTTCCAGCAATCAGAGCAAGGAGATTCTGCAGCAATATTCTGGAGCAATATGGAAAACCATGAACTGAAGTTACTTTAAAACAAAGACTGACATGAGCGAGATAAATGAGCATGAATACCTTTGACAAAATGGATTCAGGAACCAGAAGACTGTTCCCACTACTCTGTGTCCTACCCTGTCTTTTAATTTCTTTGCTAGACAGAGAGCTTTCTCTGAAATTAGTCTGAACTTGATTCCAAGTGGAATCAAGTGGAATCCACATAGAGTGGCCTGACTCTGTGTGGATAAGAGCAAACTCCTTACAGCACACTCCTTTCCTTGTCAGACAACTGCCTTTAAATCAGGCCACTGCTTGTTTCACACAGTTTTGTCTGCTGCTTTCACCCCGTCATATTTCACTTTTCACCAATTTCTCTTTAAGGAACAGGCATGCTGTCTGGGTAGATTACAGATCCCAAGAAACTGCACTGTATCTCAATACAAAATCTGGATAAAGACAGATCTGATGAGAGTAACCTCATTCCCTTACACGGCTCCTCCAAACCAAAAAATGGCTGTCCAGCTGTTCAGTAGAATCTGCAGGATCTTACTACAGCAAAGACATCTCAGGCATAAAAGAATCAATCACAGAAGCTTTTCAGCAAGCACATTTTATAATAAAGGCATTTCAAATCTAATATTAAAAATAAAATGGACAGCTTTCAGCTGACTATGGAGAATTACCTGAGTATCTCCTGTGCTTTCTTCATCTTTAATCTCTGCTTCTTCAGAAGTTATTGCAGAAGTCTCATCAGGAGCTGTTTCTGATGATAGAGAAGATAAGTGAAAAAGCCCAGGATAACAGGACATATTATCCCATATCCTGCAGATCCTTCTATCTTCTGAAGCATTGATATACTGATACATTCTTTTCTAATGCTGTCTCATTAGACAACACAGTAACCAGTCCCCAGTTTGGACAGTGATCACTCAAAGCCACAAAAGAAGACAATATTATTACTAGAATGAAACTGCAGTAATTTTGGCTGGACTGAAGTAAAAAATCTGATTTTGAATCAAATCAAACGTGATCTGAGTAGCTTTGTTTTTGGGTGTCCCTTCAGCTTTGGACCTTTCTGTTCTCCAAAAATGGCTGCAATTACATACCACCATAAGGAATGCTTTCAGGGCACAAAGGGGTTATAGCATGGTTTGTTCTTATTATATGCATAAAAAAGAATGTACTGGTCTGATTAGAAAATGATGGACATCTATATTCCAATCACAGCCTTGAGCTTGGAGTCCACAAAAAGCACTGCCAACAACAATCCACGCTTTCATGGCATTGAAGATCTCATTCAGCCCTTGTCCTACTTCAAATCATTATGCACATTTTCTTAAGTGTAAAATAAATGAGTTCTGATTCTCAGAAGCCGCTAGTAACAACTATTCTCAGAAGCTTATCCAGCGTTATCATCGTGCCTGTCAGTTACCACCTTGAAAGGACACTGTGACACAAATTCTTCTTTCACAAACAGCAGAAATATGAGAAAGTCACTAGGCAGTGCATCTTTTCC
>NW_010398385.1:50971-53864 GCF_000710305.1 Buceros rhinoceros silvestris
ATTCAAACCTAGAACTCCTTACTAAGACCAGAGCTTTTCAGCCTCTGACTAAGGTCTCTTTTTGACTGAAAACCTAAGAATGGCTATAGTAGCTCAGATCAAAGGTCCAGCTATCTCAATATCTTGTATCTCACATTGTCCAGAAGTAGACGTCCTGTTAAGAGTGTATGAATTGTTCAAGTATATGATCTTTTCCTGAATGATCACCCAGTCTCCAAACATTTCTGCTTTAATATTTTAAATCATGGCTGAAACTTGCAAAGCAGGTTAAAGAGTTCAGACACATATGTCCAACTAATGGTAGTGGAAGATGTTTAAAAGATACTAAATAGAAATTTTCAGTGTTACTGTCCACATGGCTCAAAAAAACATGCACCATTTTCTACACTGTGGCAAATGTCTGGCTTATTGTTTTTCCTGGGTTTGTTGGCCAAGAAGCATGCAAAATCTCCAGTATAGGAGCTGTTCAATTCCATAGTGATTAAGTATGATCGCTCTCTCATGTTGAATAAGTGGTACCAGTACCTAGCTGAAAAGGATTGTGATTTCAGATAACAAACTTACCTGCTGCAGTGATTAATTTGATACTCTGACGTCTACCTTCATCTGAATCTTTGAGTATCATGTTGCCATTCAAAGACAAGTGAATGGCTGTTTGATCCACATAGCTTATTGGCTTGTACACTCGTTCCTACAAAGAGGAAAAAAAGCCAAAGGATCAGTGTTAAAAAAAAAGTATTTTAAACCAGAAATACTGTGTAGCCTAAACTGCCAAATCTAAGAAGATCCAGACTGATAAATATATGTTTGTTATTGACATATTTACTCTGAATTTCTTACAACAGATATTTATATCTCAGGACAAAGAGAGTAATGTATTAAAAATCAAAACAAAATGAAGACAGAACATGAAAACTCTAACATGAAATTCTCCACCACAAACACTGCAAGAGTGTTTAAATACAGTTCTAGCAGACCTCTACTACACAGCACTCCCTAAGAGATTTTCATGTTCCTGTTGTGCTGAGATTCCTGAATGAGTTGTCATACCTACACGAGAGCTGCACCATACACAGAGAGCAGTTCTGACACAGAGAGAGTACAGGCTCTTAACACCAAGCCCGAGTTATAAACACTGCCCTAATTCAGCTATTTGATGCTAGCTTGATTGCCACTGTACTTGCTGTACAGTGCAGGCATGCACCTAGGCTCAAACCATGTATTAAGATTTTGAGATGAACCTAAAAGCAATCAGAAGCCACTTAAAGCCAGATTTCTTAAAAATATGATTGCTTCCTGTAACAGTCACAGCACAGCATCAAGTCCACCTCAGTCACTGTGGAGAGTTTGAAGATATGGATCATTCATCACCTGTTTCTACCCTATCAATATGGAAAACATCAACGCCAACAGAAGAGAAAATGACTATATTAGCTTCCACAAGATCTACTTCCTTTCTCTGGTGATCTCATGTAATGGTTGGTCAAACTAGTTACAGTAGCACAGAGATGAGACAGGCTTGGGAATATTTCACCTGGTTTTATGTTCCCTGCCTAAGGTTAATTCAAGTGGATAAGTGGATAATCCAATGCCAGAGCTGAAGGAGCTGTCCCAGTGCTCCTTCCAAGGGAGGAGCGGGAGGCAAAGCCACCATTCCACTCTTCCCCTGCGGCAGCCCGTGCTGTAGCCGTAACAGCTATCAGGACGAGGCTGCTCCAGGGTATATGCTCTGCACGCACAAACGTGAAGGTGTGACTCCCGGATGTTTCCTGGCAGTCTCTGATGCACCCTCCCCTGCTAACTCCTACTCATCATGAATGGAGTTCTTGTCAGTGATTTTACAAAGCATATTTCTGAGCTCTGCCATAATTCAAACAACTGAATCTTGATATGAGAATACTGAAGCGTAACTGTCTTACAGACTGAGTACAGCGTTGCCTTTTGTCCTCTAACCACCGCAGAATGGAAAAAGTTACTGTCTGAGATTAGCTGCACTAATTCTGTTCACTGCCAGATTTTGTTGAGCAATTTTCACATTCTACTTCTGAACGAATATGTCAATGCTTTTAGACTTTTACCCTCTGCAAAAACCCTTTAGAAACCATTGGCAGTAAATATGTAACAAGATGAAGCCCCATTAAAAGGAAAATTACGTGTTTATAAATTGAAGGAAAACACAAAGCCAAAAATCTCATTCTGATTTTACAGGCCAGCCACACTTACTTTAAAGCTGTATCTGACGATATTCTGTGGAGCATGGGGATTATTAGCTATCAGGACGCGTGTAAATTCCTCTTTCAATTCCTTCGGAATGGAAACATAATAATACAGTAAATAAAATTTCACTATTAATAAAACAGCACAGAAAAATTACCAGGTTTATGGTCAGTTCTGTGATGTCCAGTTCACTGCACATAGCTCATGGGCAGCTGGTGCTGTCCCCCCGTCCCTGCCACCGCCCCACCCCCACCAGAACAATGCCTGCAGCCAAAGTAGCTCAGAGTGGAATCCAGAAGAGTCATCCTGCTTCCCTACCATAGTATTTCAATGGGCTTTCTTGAATTCTTTAGCTGTGATGTAATTTCCTATGTAAGCTATGGTACCACTTGAAAAATGCTATCTGCATTCTGCGGGGCAAGAAAGACAACCTGTGTCTTGAAGCATAGCCTGTCCAAAAATAAACAATAAGCTCAGTAGCAGTGCTTGCAGGATCAATCACAGCAAACAAAAATCAGTACTGGTGTCAACTGTTTTCACTGCCTGAGTGGGGGGAAGTACATATACCTTCTCTTTGAGAGCTATTTGGATGACAGGAAGCAATTTTAGAGTTTTACAAGGTAGTGAGAAGAGAGAGACAACTGCAGTTGGAAGGGTGACCGACTGCAATCCTGCT
>NW_010398385.1:53980-68296 GCF_000710305.1 Buceros rhinoceros silvestris
AAATGGCCATAGAACTGCAGGACATCTCCCTGTTCAGTGTGTCACATGCAGGCACCTGAAAAGCTCAGGGTTGCCTCTGGGGTTGTCCTCACCTGAGTGAAGCCCCAGCTGCATTTTCCCCTCAGATCAATTGCATCCTGTTATGTTGTCTTAAGCCCTGAAGTGTGTTTCAAAGCACATTCTCCCTGCTTTCCTCATGAAAGCCTCTTAGTTTACACTGCAGACACCGTACTTCAGCGAGTACTGGAGTTTTTGCTCTCACAGAATTTCCTCCAAAACAAACATATAAGAAGTAGGCTTCAGCTTATGAAGTTTTGCACACATCACATGACAACCATATGCACTCTTTTACTCACAGCTTCAGTCAGCTCCAGTTGATCTGCAGGTTTGACTAGAGTCTTTGCTGCTGCCCATTCATCTGCCCCCTCTCCCGTTTCAGTGGAGACATCTTCATCCTAGCACAGGATTGACAAGACCATTAGCACACCTGGGCTGTGACTGTTTTGCCCCCTCCCAGAGCAGCACTTGTCCAGGCACGGAATAAGAAGGCAAAAACAGCCTTTCCCTGTCCATCTGTGCTTTGATCAGAGCACACAAACACAAATGGCAGCCCCAAATCTGAAGATTATTGAATGGCTACACTTGCCAGCAAGAGTACAGTGGGTTGGAGGAGCTGAAGGTAATTCCTGGCCTGTAGAAAACTGGAGTAACTCCAGTAACAAAACTCAAGTAATTCCACTTCAATTTCAGTTTAAAAGCCAGCAATTCTGTTTCTTTTGGCCATATAAGACCCAAATAAGCCATACTTTAGGACTACTCAAGGGCACAAGTCAAGGACCTGCAATTACTTCTGACGTGCTATTCTATAAGCTACACTTAGAAGTTAGTTCAACACACAAAGCTGCAGGGATGTGACTCCTGGAGGAATGTTAAACATTCTCTTGCAATGGCCAGCTGGTCTGCATTCTCCCAACATAAGAGAGCTGCTCTCCTAGGGCTGGGCTTGGGTTGATATCATGATATGGTATCATTAACAGGAAAATGAATCACTGCAGGGATGAATTTCAATTAATTGTCATTACAGACAAACTGCCAGAAGACAAAGTCACTGATTAAAGTGTTTAACGGCTACAGGAAAAATTTCTCCTGCAGTTTGAAATGTGTAATGGGTTGATTCAGAATAAATCAATCATTCTTTTAAATACAATTCTCTCAGGTCTGCTGAACTTTATAGCCATGCAGAGCTGACAGTGAGTCCAGGGTATAAGTGAAGGCTGGATGCAGGCAGAGGCTGGACCCAGCAAAGTTTTGCTATCTGCAGAGCACCACAAAGGTAAAAAGCACAATGCTGTGTAAAAACGTGCAGTGGCTGAAAGTTACAGAGAATTCTGCATGTGCCAGGCACCCAGGGAAAGTCACAGGCTGCAGCCTTTTCTTTCCCCAGGGGAGATGAAATGAGGCAAGCTGTAACAAAGGTCAGGCACTCTGATACACAAAAGACTATGACGGCTGAACAGTTTGTGATTTAATGCTCCCCACACGAACACCTGCTCTTAGGACATTGATCATACACAATTCCATGCCTGTAAGTTCAGTGGCTGTTTTCCCTAGTGAATCACTGTTGTGAGTTCAACATTTTTATTTGTGTTTTTAATTTAAAAGTAAATAACATTTCATTTTTAAAGGGTCAAAAGATGATTTGTCCTGAGAAAGTGAAAAGCTGTTTATCACCATGCCTATTTAAAGGCATGTAAACCGTCCTTCTTCCATCCAGGCCAACAGAGCAAAATAAGACAAAGATAGATTTATTTGTCCAACAGTAAAAACATTATCATGAGGCTTACAGTAAAAATTTAACTCTGTTTTCTCTAGCATCTGCATTTCTATGTTAATTATGTGAATATGGCCTATGTTATGCATTTTCTAAGCCGAGCAGGCAGATTTCTCACAATCTATGTAAGCTTACATTTTGGGATTTACATCCCAAACAATTTATTTTAATTTTTTCATATTGCATTTTACCTAATTTGTGCCTTTGTTTTGGCCGTAATTTTTATTCTAAACTTGTTAGTGTAATTCTCTTCTCAGTGGAAATCTAGAGCAACCTCTTACTGATAAATCAACTGGAATGTTAGCAATTCCATAAAACAAGCCATTGTTCAGACTGAATCTAGTTTGCATCTCATAGGAAGATTAAAACATTTTTTAAGACTCGTGGATTTGTGTATCTTACCCGTTTCTTAAATATAGCTTTAGCAGGCCTTGCCGGTACTGTCTTTCCTCCTGAAGGTCCACTTTGTCCCTGAATCAAGAACATACTCAATGTAAACCTTCAAAGCACCTTGTTTCCTAGTTTAACCAAAGCAGAATACAAGTTTAATGTGCTTATTAATTTTGGTTTGTTTCAAAAGCCAGACACACCCATATTTTGTCTATAAATCATTTGAATGAAAGGCAGTCACTTTCACAACACAAGAGAGCAGTTTCTCAGCACAAAGAAATGCTGGGCTGTATTATTCTCGTTACTGCCTATCTGAGACACACCTAAATGTCACACACGGGGTTCCAGTGCCCTACTAAAACACACAGAAAGGCTGCTCTTGCCCCAAATGCTTGCATGTCACAGTGAACCTGCAGACAGCAGATCCGCAACTACAAATCCACAAGTGCTCAAAAACCATGGAGACCGCTGATGAGCAGCTGGAAAGTTAATCACTGCCAAGCTTCCAGAGCACATCACAGCACAGAAAAATTTTTATGACAGGCTTTAAACAAAATCATGAAATATTTGTCTACAGGAAGCCTTATAGAGTATTTCTAAGGGATTTCTAAGAGATTACCCAGAGGTTAAGGAATAACAGAAGGACACCAGTGACGAAGCTTTATGAAAACTTTACAGAAAGTGGAGAGGGCGAAGAAAAAGGGATCCTTCTGAGAAGACACTGAGGGACAGACAGGACCAAGAACCCAGCAGACAGTGGGAGAGCGAGATGATAAATCAAACACAGGAGAAAACCTTAGCAACTATTACACATTAGAAACCACATTAGCAAGAAAGTTTCAGGACAGATCCCAGATAACAAGGGATGGGATGGATGGCAAAAGCAGTGGAGTTACTGGAAAAAATGTTTGACTTTGTGACAGAAAAGAAGGATATACTAGAGAAGAAGGAAAGAAAATGAAGGGGAGGGAGAGCAAGCTCCCACGGGTTTAAAGATTTTCTTTACGAGAACATCAGAGTGTTCCTTTCAGCCCAGATCAAAGATCCACCTCACCAAGTATCTCTCTCCAACAGTATTTAAAAGCAGGTATCTAAGGACCTTTCTCCAGCATGCCCTCTCAGCTTTCCACACGGACATGAACCACAAATACTACCCTTTTTCTTTCATCTCAGTGAGCCTTTTTCTTCACAATTTTATTCAGTCATTTTGGAATCGATGCACACCTTTAGCATGCACAACTTCCAGAGCAAGAACTCATGGTACAACTATACGCTAATGCAAAGAACTACTGCTTGCTTTCTAAGTTTGCCATTTGCTGCTTTCAGCTGGCTTTCACAGTTCTTCAGCTGGAAAGCCCAGTGTTATCACATTATCTGTGGTTCATCTCTTTTCCCTTACCTCTTCAGAACACCGCAAGGAGCACAAGTCTCTACAGAGATTCTTAGATTCCTTTTATGATTCCCTTCACTTTGAAAATTAAATATTCACTTCTACCATCTGCTTCCTATGTATTAGACAATTAAGCAGCCATAACAACTTTGACCCCTATCCCCAACCCTTGTTTTCATATCATAGACTCACGGACGGTTTGAGTTGGAAGGGACCTGCTTTAAAGATCTTCCAACTCCCCTGCCATGTGCAGGGACACCTTCCACTAGACCAGGTTGCTCAAAGCCCCATCCAAACTGGCCATGAACACCTCCAGGAACAGGGCATCCACAACTTCTCCGGGCAACCTGCGCCAGTGCATCATCACCCTCACAGTGAAGAATTTCTTCCTTAAAACCGATCTAAATCTACCCTCTTTCAGTTTAAAACCATTAACCCCTCTCCTATCACTGAAGCCCTATTTTTTGTTAAGACTTGACAATAAGAATTCAGAAAAGAAATATTTTCAGAGGAGAACAAACTATAGCAGAGATGTGAGGTTGTGACTTCCAGCCTTGTTTCTCTTTGTACAAGCCTAGCCACATAAAACTGCTGTCACTAACCAGGCGTCAGGGTTATTTTTATTCCAAAAGGTACGTATTAAAGGTGACGAAAAATGAGGAGACAGATATATTTCCATCCTTAGAAAATGTGCTTCACTTTGAAATACAAATTGTTATGACTCAAGTGGAGAAAATAAAGGGTTCTGACATTTCCTTTATAATCCCGCAGTAGGCTGAGAGCAGAGCAGAGAGCGCAGGAGCTCCAGCGTCACGATCCCTCCTGAGACCGCTGGATTACACAGCAGACCTGTCTCCCCCACGTGACTGCTTGGCGATAAGCAACAGAACATCCTATCCCACAAGGACCAAGGTACATGTGAATTATATGTGATTTAAGCCACAAAATTTAAAACAGATCTTCAGTACAGAATTTTATTCAGATTCAAGTCAAAATCAAACTCTTCATTTTAAACATGAGAAAAGGCCTGCTCACTATTACCCTTCCTAAATGAGTCTATAAAAGCATTTATCCATCAGCAAAGGCATTGACAAGGCAATCTGAGGGTAACTGGTTTTGGCAGTTACACGGATTTCAATTAACATAATCTAAAGAGCCACCTGTGAATAAACATATGCAAGTATATTAAAATCCAAAAGTGACACTGAAGAAAAGGCAGAGTTACCGTGCACTGGAATGAAGCAGCTCAAGCCCTCCACTGCTCCCCACACCTATAAAGGGTTTTTAGAGTAAAGCATGAGCAATTTTTTCTAATCAGTCAGAGGGGTACGGCTAATTTGCTTTATTTCTTTGTTTCTGTATGGCACCATCACTGTTTTATAAGTGTAACTTAATGATATAATGCAGGCCTGATGTGATAGAGAGACCCTGAGCAGACTCAGGATGAGGCATAGAGTAGTACAGGGAGGGGATGGTGACAGATGGGGCACAGGCTTGACATCAGAGACTCTGCTGCTGTAAGCATCCCACTGTTGGCCAGTTAGAGAAATGCAGATCTGCAGACAGGGGAACTGGACAAAGCTGGGTTTAGGAGTAACAATGAAAACAAAACAGTTGTATCAAGCACACTTTAAAAGCATCACATACAGCAACATCAGGTGTAATGTGGAACATGAGACCAATGAAGAAAGAGAAACATGTGAAAGTGTGTTAGCTAACATACAAAATAAATCCAAGTGGGTCCTAAAGTGAAGAAGAAACCACCAAAATGGACACCTTACCCTTCTCAGTGAAGGACCCCAGATGCTGACAACTGGCCATAATACCCCCAGCAACAACGACAACAAAATGCAACCATCAATCCTGGGAACCAGAGCACAAGAAGAAGGGTGAGCACAATACCAGAAAATGGCTAGAAACCAAGAAGCCTGCATGCAGCAATTTTAACTGCATTATTATTATTATTATTATTATTAATGGCTTGGGTTTTTATTTTTTGTTTTGCGGGGGTTTTGCACAGAATTACTTCTTATTTTCTATAATAATGTGTCTGGACTGATGATGATACTTAGACTAAGATTTCAGTCACACTAGCATTACATTCTTAGTTTTATACATACTTAAGGTGTGCCTTCCCTTTGCTCATAAACAAGAATTTGAGTGTAACAAAGTTTACAGACTATTTAAAAAAATAACCAGGCTCTGAAAGTCTTAACTTTGATCCCACACATGTTTTTACTTTATCAAAGGATAGCTGAGAGTACCACATCCAGTTGTGTATGACTGGGAGAGGGTGTTCAAGGGAGGGGTCTCATTGCATCAATTAGTGGGATTTATCACCCTTCTCTATTCGCTTAATTTCTAACTTTACTGCCAGAGCTCACTCCCTGACCATGGCAGCCTGTTTCAGAGCTCCCTGGGAACTAAGTGAAGTAGTTCCCTGAAGCAGGGAGCAAGAACATGAGTCAGGACAGTTATAAAATTGCACTTACTATCTCTGGTGTTTTGGACCAAAAAAAACTCCAACTGCCCCCTCCAACCTCGACAGTTATGCCTTAGAGCTACTGGTCTACACAGATCCTTGGCGAAGTGCTGCACAGCACGGACACAGTTAGCCCACTCCAAAAGCGTGCTAAACCTGAAGAGGAAAGATGGAAACCAGCACGTGCTGACCAGTGTGGGTCCTGAGCCTTCTCCATACGTGCTCCACAAAGACAGGACAGACATTCCTGGAGCAGGAGAGCACGGGTGTGTCTGGCAAGTGGTAGCAGAGTCTAGGAAGATGTTGGTTCTTAGCTCATTCCAGGGCCCTTCACCAAAATTCTCAATCCCTCCCTAGACAAATCATCCCTCACAGCACAGAGAACTTCAACAATAACAAATACTGAGTATCTTATTTGTTGGATACCCTGGTCTCTGGCCAGTAAAGGTAAAGGCTGCAACTCTGTTTGACTCAATACTCCTCAGAAGCCAGTATAAAAAGCAGAAGGAAGCCTTTGGGATTCAAGCATCATTCCTGCAAGGTTGTGTGACTGCAACCTGTGTTGTGAAGTACCTAAAACTGTTGGGATCCATCTGGAAAGTTAAAGAAACATGAAGGTATGAGATACTAGTATTTTGACAATATTAGCACTAGGTAACACTCATCAAAACTAGTAGATCTGTTTAAAACTATTACAAGAATCAAGGTGAGGAGCAAACAGGTCAGTCAAGAATACATAATCTTTGACATTGTCTCCTAATTCCAATAATAGCACCAAGTCTAGTGCTGTGCTTCTTGGTGAAAAAGGCAGTTCTGACATTCCTTTTTCTTGGTGTATCTGCACTTTTGCTGTTTCTTTTGCATGCTCCCAGTGAATCTTTCCAAGGCCATCACACTGTCCTTCTTCACACCTTTCCCTAAAACTCCTCTCTGCCATATTAGCTGTAAAGAGCCCTCAACAGCACCCAGGTAGTTGGTGAGCTGCCACCACAGCTCAAAATGATGGCATCAATGTGCGGTCCATAAACTACTACTCAAGATGCAATCCTTTTGCTCCGACAGCTATTTCTTTGTTCACATCACACAGCGTTTGCACAATAGGGAAGAGGTCACAAATGCATCTGCGACACAAATAAAAAATAAAGTATAACTGTGAATCAATAGAATGATTGTGTATTCACCACCAAGATGCTCACGACAATGACTGACCTTCATACACATCTCTAAAATTCAAGCAGATTTTTGCTGTTACATAATTAACTACAGGAAAAAAATTATAAGTTAACGGACTATTATTAGCATCTCAAAGAGAAGCATTCAGAAGTTAGAAAATGCAAGATCTAAGGTTGCCGGGGCAACCTTTGATTCATCCCGTTGGACACAGGCATTATGATACACAGCTGAATTCCATAATCACAGACACTTCATTTTTTGTAGGTTCTCCGCCTCAATTTAACTCTGCCAGGTGTACAAGCATGGACAGTAAGTTGCTACAAGTATTTTAGTTTAAGTCGTTCCGCATCTAGAATCTTTGTTTCAAAGCATAGCATAGGTCAGACACCCAGCAAAGAACATTTCAATCCAAACAGTGACATTTTTGCAAATCCTGTAGACACTGAAGACGGTCTTGCTAGAGAAAAAAATCAACATTCTTCCTAAATCTTCCTCACAAATGGTGCTACTATTCCTGCCTTTAATAATGATAATAATTTAAAAGGAGAGCGTGAATAATTATGAGGAATTTCTGTTGGGAAAAAGGAGACATTGTTGCTGGGGAGCTAAGGAATGGGTAGGAGGAATTAAGGAGCTATAAGGAGTTTCTCACCTCCAGGTCACCGTCGTGACTCTGACCACGCTGGGAGGTGCTCCACTGCTACAGCAAAACATGCCAGAGTGAGAATTTATACATGCTAAACATGTCTTACTCTGATGACCATCTTACATTAAATAAATGTCCAGATTACCATAGTTACCACAATGAAAAGCTATTAAAAGCCTGTTAGAGTCACAATACTTAAATTAAGGATACAGGAAAGTCAAGTGACTGGTTTTTTCTGGACTTTTCTTCCAGGATGTGTTTATGATAGCAGCACTTAGAATTTCCTCCCTGGGCCAGACATCAATGATGCGAAAAGACAAGTTGGCTATTGACTACCACAAAGACATAGTAATCCAACAGGGTGATACAGATGAAGAGAGGAAACAGCTGAAAAGTGATGCTTTAAATGCCATTTAATTTTCCTTTCCCTTGCCACAGCTCCCTCTAACACAGACAAGCCATCAAGAGATACAAATAGCTGTGAAAACAAATCCTTCAGCAGAAAGATTTCTTGTTGCTGACCTATCCAAGGAGTATTTCTAATTGTATTTTTAGGTATGATGTTAGGGTTGTCTCCAAATGAAACTCCTCTAGTTTTTTGTTTTTTTTTTTAGTTGTAAAACATGAAAACTAAAATAAGAAGAAACTATTGGCTGCTTTCCAAAGGACATTGCTGTAAGTGAAAAAAGCACTACCAGGCTGGCATTTTGTAAGAGCTATCTTCATTCTGCATCCCAGAAACATGTAATGGGAGGACAAGCACCAAGGAGATGCAACGTCTAGTGGAGGTTTTGCTCTCAACACCGTACTAATGTACTTCCAACTTGGCCTGCAACAAGGAAAGTAAAGAATCATACTCACCCCTGCAAGCTTTGCTCTTCTTGTTTACTCTATCCACAGTAATTATTACTCTCTCTTTTTGTTGGGATGTGATAGCTGATCTGAGACACATTAACCAAATTTATACAAAACAGACAGAACCATCAGCACCTGCCTTCTTGACTGAGTAGCAAAAGCTCTGAAGCTTTTTCCAAGTCCTGGAACAATCACGTCTGTTCTTTTTTTAACAGCTATTTTCTACATCCCCACTTCTCAATTATTTCATCCTCAGCTGCTGATAAAACTGTGACTTGTCAGTAGCAATGCTGATGATAAATAAATCATCTTGGTGTCCTGGGAATCAGAGATTTCCTCTCAAGAGCAAGTGTTCATTTAAGAACTGGGTTGAATCCTGAGTTTGTGACCACCGAAATCATTCAGGAAAAAATGTGTCCATCCCTCACATTCAGATCCAAGACCTGGCCTGACTAATCAAGTAGGAGATGCAATGACGCTACCACGTGTGCTGTCGCACCACCCAGGATGAGGTTCCTCACTATTTGACTATATCTGACTTTGTTGTCAGATTAAACTGTCCCTTCTAGAATAGCTCTTGCAACTGGTCACTGAATGGTTAGGAGCCGGACGC
Source organism: Buceros rhinoceros silvestris (assembly GCF_000710305.1). Taxonomy (NCBI): domain Eukaryota; kingdom Metazoa; phylum Chordata; class Aves; order Bucerotiformes; family Bucerotidae; genus Buceros; species Buceros rhinoceros. Next base: position 63,361 of record NW_010398385.1, read on the forward strand.
ACCACTATAGCTACTCCTTGAGAAACACAACATTTCTCCCCATGCTTAAAGCACAAGGTGGGCCAAGTAGGTTTAGATTTACAGATCCATAAAATACCAGAAGAGTCAGAGGCAGGGATGATGCAGGTGGATTACTCTGCAAGGCCGAACTGTCAGTTCATATTAAGCAAATTTTTCAAGGGGTGAAAACTGACTACCTATTAATGAAACACTCATCAGGGCAATGATAAATCCAGACTGGATTTTAAGATCATTAGAGACATTCCTGCAGCCTTTCAGTTCCCCTTGCTATCTGTCACCACAAGACAATCAGACTACAAGGCGGAGCAACCACAGAGTGTTCCTGCTAAGTTTACTTCATCTTCCTGAGCAGAGGCACTATCATTCCTTCTTCCTCTGGAGCACAGTACAGAGGTTAACACTTAACCTGAAAAAGAGAGAACATAGCTGCTTGTAGGATTCTAAGGGGAAGAGGGAGAGACATTGTAAGAGTTGAGCTCGACATTTCTGTTCAATAATTTCCTGCTAGCTTTTTATTCTTATTTTGAATAGGAAATAAAAAGTATTTCCACAGTAAACCACCACTTGGTACAAGGAGTAGAGCAAAGTGACTTCTAGCTTGCAGCAGACATCCATTTACGCACACTAGGGATGCCAATTTAAGACCTATTTGCCTCTGTATTTTATAATCTGGTTTTTTTGAGAGAAACTAACTGTTTATTTTATATTCTGTGGATGGTTTAATGCATGTTTAAGAGCTAGTAAGCACTTAAAAAACCCTTTGCTGGCAAGAAAGTAAAATGTATCTGATTGCTGACTCTATTTGGGGAGGGGGGCTCTTTGTCTGACAACTTGCTGAACAAGAAGCTTTTTATATGTCAGTGCGTGCAAGACCATAAGCCAAGTATTAAAAGAAAGGCTTCACTATCCAAATCCAGATGCTTTTCAACACTGCATGAGTGACCTGTTCCTGACGGTGGTGTTGACCCTGAGCAGTAAGACACCCAGTCTGTTTTTGCCAAGAAGAGTATGTAATACCAGTTACAGAACCATAACCAAATCTTGTTTCTCCTCGGGGCGGGTTCAGCCACAGAGGTACACAGCAGCACAGGGTGCTCTCCACTGCTCGCACAAGACCTTTCCTTGAGCCACAAAGCAAAGGCATGGAAATCTGGAACAAACCCTTCCAACAGCATCTGTGTTTAAAATAACCGTCTCAAACATGCTGGTCACTTTGTTTCACCACCCAGCGGGACTGACACCAGGCCCATCAACCTGTTCCCTGCCCTATCAACAACTTCCTGCATGTCTGTGCTCATGCCACACAGGTGACTGCTTTTAAAGAATACTACACTCCTGAGTATCCAGATTGTCACACTCGGGGCCTCATTTTCAGGGGAGCTGGGAATCTAACTCTTCCAGTCCCTTCAGTCTGATGCAGGAATGTTGGCTTATGCCTGTCCATGATTCTACATCCTTCCAAAATGCTGTGGAGCCAAACTGTGCATCATACATTTCAGACCTGAAAGGAAGGACGTTATTGAAGCACAGAGCATATGTATGCGTTATTATTATCAAAGCTGCATCAGGAACACAAAGATCCAGACATACCCAATTATTTTAAGACTCTGAACAGTGAAACACATTTCTTATTAATGAACACAAACAAGCAAGAGCCTAAAGATGCTTCTAGTTAAGGATCAGATCAAGTCAAATAACACATCTGGAAGGCCACAGCCTTTATCTCTGACAGTCAACCAGACTTCGATATATTTTCATCCAGGAATATAACAGATGCCTTTCAAAGAAAAAGAAGATTACATTGGGTGGCTGCAGGTCGAACTGGAGGCTGGTAAGTACAGATAAATACTTACAGATAAGTAAAAAAACAGTGAAACAAAGCAAGAAACTGGTGTCAGAGAAGCAGGCAGATGAAAAACAGGCACAGAAGAAGGGCAGGTAACCACCACCGGTAAGGGAAAAGAAGAAAAAAAGCATAACTGATCACAAAGTACTTGAGGAACACACAACCGTGAAAGCAGAGGAGGGTCTGGAAGTGATGCAAAGTAAAAGGGAAGGACCTGACCATGTTCAAGTAATCATCTCAGCTTTGAGAACAATCTCAGGAAAAAAATTTCCAAAGCGAATGAAAAACCTAAGAGGCAGAGCAAATGTATAGGAAAGCAATGTATAGGAAACAGGAATGAAAAGCACATGGACAGATTAAAAGAGCATAGTGCTAAGGAAAAATTAGCAAAGAAGGGGACAAGGACAGAAAACCTAGGGAAATGATGCTCAGCAGAAAACCAGCCTCACCAGCAAGCAGCCAGCTTCTTTCTTGCCTCACTACAAACACTGGCAGAGAGGAGGAATGTGTATGAGGGAGAATGGCAGGCGCTTACTCACTTGTTTTGAAAGGAGATTTTCACGTCACGAACTAGGATCTACACCTTGACTCAGCAACTAATTTTATAAGAGCCATCAGAGCTCAGGAAATGCCAATCATCAGGCCCTGATTGGGCAGCAAGTAGTGCAATGACGCAGCCACCCACTCCCCAGACTCCCAAAGCCACAGAGATGTGGGCTGTATTTTGAATCAGGGAAAATGAGGCAAAAGCCCCTGGACTCCAGATCCAGCTAGTCAACCACACAATTCCTCCACTGCAAGAATATTCTAGTACTTAAAAGGACATGAAACTGCCATCAGATTTAACAAGCTCAAGGCAAATACAGGGAAGGCAATACAGGGCAAATTAAAATTATTGTCTTTGAAGTTATTATAATGTAAGTTATGTGGAAAGCCAAAAATCCTAAAAGATTTAAAAGTTTATGATGTTTCAAGAGCTTTAAGATAGAATTAATGTCTTTACAGCACATTAACTAAGCTTTTCAAATAACACACGAATCAAAGCCTCTCTGTTTCAGAATATTTGCGATAGTGACTACTGAAAATAATTGAAAATATTTATGTGGTTCTGAAAAGAAAAGAAACTGAAATTCAGAGCAAGCACTTAATCCCGGGTTTAGTTTTCATCATTATTATTAATGGGTTTTACAATTTTAGCATTAACATCCTCGTTATCTAGGAGTGGATGTGGGTTTTGGTTCTGAATTTGTGCCCTCTGCAAACTGTACAAAGCCATTTGTAATGGTAATTACTAGTGCTTCTTAGAGAAAATTAGGAATGTCACAGTGATCCTCTCTCTTCCTCTTGCCTACTCTGAAGACCACAAGCTGTCCTACCATGAGTGCAGAAACACCCAGATGGGTCCCAGAGACCCCAGGGGCCTTGATGAACCCTGTCAGTACTTCTGGATTTCAAGCTCCAGCCTTCGGTTGCAGAAGCACGTGATGTCATCAGGCTCTGCAATAGTGGGGTTATTAGCTCAGGCATCAGAAGTTGCAAAGGCCCGCACAGAGATTATACAGCTGTGGTGTGGATAAACCACAGGCAAGATGAGACCCTTGGATAACTAGAAAGGGATCAGATGATCAGCAAGGGTTGCTGTTCCCTTGCTGAAAGAGCTCCTGCTGTCCACAGCCCCTGACAGACCACTGGGGACTGCCCAGGGATCCCAGTTACCACCGCACAGCTCTAGACCATCAGGTTGGTCCCTCTGTTTCTCCTTCCACTTTTCCTCGATCAGTTCTGGCTTTCTGGTGCGTGTTCTGGACTGAGGAAACAGGCTGCTCATTCTCGGTCACTTCTGGGCCACCAATGCTAACCCTCTTCTCCTCCACAAAGATCAAATACATGGAAATTGACCTAAACCTGTCGTGAAAACCATTTTATCAGCCAGGACATCTGCTTTTAAATCAAATGCTTTGACAGACCAGTAGTAGATGAGATCCAGGACTGAATCTGACTGAGTCCTTCATCCTGTGAGGATGAACCAACACTTCAGGGATGGGGCATCCACAGCTTCTCAGGGTGACCTGTTTCAATGCCTCACCACCTTCACAGTAAAGAAGATCTGTCATATCTAATCTAAATCCACCCTCTTCAGTTTGAAACCATTACCTCTCATCCTATCACTGCATGCCCTGAAAAAGAGTCCCTCCTCATCCTTCTTACAGACCTCCTTTAAGTACCGGAAGGTGTGGCAAGGTCTCCCCATTGCCTTTTCTTCTCCAGGATGAATAACCCCAGCTCTCTCAGCCTGTCCTCACAGCAGAGGTGCTCCAGGCACCTCTTTGGGGCCTCCTCTGGACCCGCTCTGACAGGTCCATGTCTTTCCAGTGCTGAGGCCTTCAGAGCCGGACACAGGACTCCACGCAGGGTCTCACCAGAGCGTAGCAGAGGGGGAGAATCACCTCCCTCAAACTGCTGGTCATGCTTTTTGATGCACCCCAGGATACATTAGGCTCTCTGGGCTGTGAGTGCACACTCATACCCAGTTTTTCACCCACTAACACCCCCGAGGCCTTATGTTGAAACAGTGATGAAATGGCAGGACAGTGATGTCTGAGCACTTTGTAGTCCCAGAGGGTTGCAACAGCACGGCGGTACAGTGTGGGGTGCTGAGGCTTTTGGACATGCTGCTCTTCCTGAACATGGAGCGTGGAAATGCCGCGGAACACGCAGGGTGCCACTGGCAGGGCAATGACGTACCTCAGCGCAGGGACAGAGTGATGCAACAAGATGTAACCACGCAGTAAGCAGTGCCAAGAGGGGCCGTGCTGTCCCACCCAGGCCAGCGGGCTTACAGCTCTGCGGGGCACGCTGGAGGGAAACGAGCTGGGCTGCCCACGGTGAACGCAAGGCATAGTGGCTGCGGGAACGGTGATGTCACCGTGGGCCTGGTGTCGCACCAGTGACACCGTGGCACCCACTCGCAGGAGCAGCTGAGGGCAGCAGAGCCACAGCGGGGGCTGCAGAGTGACGTTCCCTTCTGTGAGCCGCCACCCACCGCAGCGAGGCCATTCGGGGGCGCTG